>NC_079429.1:16002345-16124274 GCF_026213295.1 Gadus chalcogrammus
ACGTCTGGAGACTGCTCCTCACCCACCTACACTATAGACTATTCTACCTAAGTCTCTACCCATGCTGTATTCAATCCTCGAAAAAAACTGTATATTCGACCCTCTGATCCAACCTGTCATCTGCCTTGATTTCCACTTCAAGAATTACTACTACGAGGAAAAAATACACAACGCAGAGTCTTTACGAACAGTTTAGAAATAAGATAAAATCTAACAGACTGGTCCAAGAGTCCGGTCCATGAGTCCGGTCCTTGAGTCCGGTCCTTGAGTCCGCTCCGTGAGTCCGGTCCGTTAGTCCGGTCCATGAGTCGGGTCCGTTAGTCCGGTCCATGAGTCCGGTCCGTTAGTCCGGTCCATGAGTCCGGTCCGTTAGTCCGGTCCATGAGTCGGGTCCGTTAGTCCGGTCCATGAGTCCGGTCCGTTAGTCCAAAAAAGTATGAATTAAGATGCTTAGCAGAGGTTTGCTAATGTCACATTTTGCCATCAACAACCAAATAAGCTTTGTTAAAAGGACACCACACGTTTAACTTGAAAATATAAGATAAGATTAAATAAAATAGAACTTTATTAATCCCGGACGAGGCGTTCAGGTACAGCAGGACAAATTATATTGAAATAATAATTCAAACCAAGAACACAAACTGAGTGTTGTTTGTGTTGCCTCAGGGCCGGAGGGCGACTACTACCGGCTCCTGCTCCCAGGTACCTACACCGTGACGGCCACGGCCCCCGGGTACCACCCCTCCACCAGCACCGTCACCGTGGGGCCCGCCGAGGCCATACAGGTAACCCTTACCCTGGGGGGGGGGGGGGGGGGGGGGGGGGGGGGGGGTGGTGTGTGTGTGTGTGTGTGTGTGTGTGTGTGTGTGTGTGTGTGTGTGTGTGTGTGTGTGTGTGTGTGTGTGTGTGTGTGTGTGTGTGTGTGTGTGTGTGTGTGTGTGTGTGTGTGTGTGTGTGTGCGTGCGTGCGTGCGTGCGTGTGCGGTGCACACTCTTGAAAATGTGTGAACACCAGCTCTCTATGCTTGGCATTGAGAACGAACATAAAGGTGTAACATTGGTGTTGTATATGTGTTGGTGTATTGGTGGTGTATGTATATTGTACATATATTTAAATCTAAACATAAACAACCCTCTGCTTCTTCACTCTATCTTCTCCCTCCCAGCTCCACTTCTACCTGAAGTCAGCACCCAAGCACAACTTGAACACCAAGCATCACCACAGCAAGAAGAACCTGTCTTCTACCAAGGTCCCCACTAGGTTGGGCCCCAGATAAGACACTAACACTGATCGCGCACATGCCCGCATTAACACACAGACGCACACTGGCACGCACACACACATCAATACACGCACACACAGACACACACACCATGTATATATAAATACACCTGGCCTCAACCACGTTCCCCTCAAAGACCCTATAACTGATCAATACACACACACACACACACACACACACACACTGTCCCCACTCTCTTATAAACACACACACATCTGTGCACCCACTTTTCCAGCCCTACACTCAAAGGCAGTCACAAACAACATACGCAAGTAAAGGAACCTTAAGTCTCTTGGGTGCAGCAAATGTTTTCAAAATTTTACCAGCGAGACACACACAACCACACGCAGACTCACACACACACATAGGTATTATAACACACTCACAGATCCATAAACACACCCTTACACCATCACATATACGGAATGGCCTTTGGTTTTTGTGAGAGTATATGATCATTATAAATGATTTGTTATAATAATCATTGTATTACCCAAATGTTTTGTAGATACATTTAAACTGTGCGTCTTGTGTATTTATGTATAAATTGTGATTTTGTTGAACATGACAAAGCTACAGTTGTGAAAGAAGTTCTAAATTCACTATTACTATTACATTCATTATTATAAATTGATAAAAATAAAAAATAAAGAAAACTCACATTCATGCGTCTTCATTCTTTACTTTTTTCAATATACATAACTTTCTACAAAACATTCCTTCATTGGCTATGGCTGCCAGCATTGTACAATAAAACAGATGTCTTGTTTGGTTAACTATACTGCCATCTGCTGGCAAAGAGGAGCAGGTGCCTTAGCTTCCGTCACATTGAATTAATGCAAACGTTTCCGTGGGAGCGAAGATGAAACTGAAAACATGGTGGAGAAGGCCACCTGTGAAACAAAAAACGATGAAAAAAACATGCTATGCAATAAACCTGGGTCTACTACCACTACCACCCAGATTCCCCTTCTGGTGTTAAGAAAGTAGCTTAATCTACTACTTATCTGTAATTACTACTACTACTACTAATAATACTAATACTACTACTATTCAATACTAGGCTTACTACTAGTGACACTACCACCATCACCGCTAGGCTACTAGTTGTACGACTACTACCACATTACATACACGGATATTTCCCTACTCAACTGTGTTCCAGTAGGCGTCCAGTAGGGTTCACTGCGTCACAAGGCAGACAGATCAGCTGATCAGGTCCCGGCAGCTTTGGGATCACCAACGGGAACATTAAATAATCAGATCTGTAGTAAGCATTCAATGAATCGTATAATCTCACCTCATTATTAATGATTAGGACTTTTCCCTCTATACTCTAAATGCATCCAGTCATAGTTAATTATTCTAAATATGTATAATATTATCATCCTCAGAATGAAACAGGGTTTTGTTTAACATCAACATTGATATACTAGGATTTGTATTATGTGGATACAACTCTAAAACAATGAGAGGGAGTTGTACAGACATGAACCAGCCTTGGAAAAATTCCATGATAACCTCACTCTCTCTCTCTACCCCTCTCTCTCGCTCTCGCTCTCTTCTCCTCTCTTTCTACCTCTCTTCTCTCTCTCCCTCCCGCTCTCTCTTGCTCTCACTCTCTCTCTTCTCTCTCTCTCTTTCACAAAACTCTGCCCTTCCTCTCCCCATGAATCCATCAGTGAAACTGTCATCCTCAAGATGAACCATTGTTTATTTTTATGATCTTTCCAAAGTGTCATCCATCCACCATATCCTAAAACAATAGATCACTTCTCTTTTTGACTAAACTACTCTGCAAGAGAACTTTCATCTCTTTTCCTTTCGGTTGTTGTGGCGGACACAATGCGCTTTCACAACAATAGTCCCGGAACAAACAGGAACCAGCCGAGGTCTGCCCGTTGGCACCCAGCGGCGCATTGAACGAGTCCAGAACTTTCCATGAGGCAGAGAATACTGAAAACATGCCAGATCGTTTCATCTGGAAAGTATATGAATATAAAAACATGATGATGTAGGCTTTACGTGCCATATAGCTGTAAACATATACTCCTACTAATAATACTGCTACTAATTATACCACTACTACTGCTACTAATGCATATACTGCTAATTCTATGAATATGAATTGCAACACTCCTATTACTACTCATAATAATACAACTAATAACAAGGGTTAGGGTCACACATTTCCATGCAGAAAGCACTTTCTTTTTTGTTGTCTGCAAAAACTACCACTACAGTTACTCAAAATATTGAATAACTTATATAACTCCTACTACTTACTAATACTACTTGGCCTGCTGTGACCAACACAAATATGACTGCAAATAGACCCTTTAACGATTGTGTTTCATAAGATTGCTAGAGGTTATGATTTCTGAACATTGGATCAATCTTTGCAGGATTATTGTGGACAATATCTGACTATGATTCAGTTTGTTTCTCTGAGTCCAACCAGCGACCCTGGTGCTTGGCCACTAGGACCCAGATCCACTGTTGCAGTCCCAGTTTCCCGAGGGGCCTGATAAACTGCCGAAAAAAGGACCTACTGCCTAAAACAACAATATACCTCTCTTATATCTTTTACGAATTAACCCAAAGATATCTAAAAAAAACATTATTTTTGATTGGTCATTAGTTTCGAAGAGTCATCCAATCACGCTTGCGGGCTAAGCATTTGCTTAAATCTCCCAGATTTAATCAACTTCTTAAACCATGACCACTGAGTCATAATCATAAAACATCAGCACTGCATCACATTCATAATCGCTGCAGCAAGACAACAGGCCTGCGTGTTGTCGCTGGCCTGTTGCGGCCGGTTCATCCCCTCTCCTCCTCCTCGCCAACACCCCCTTAGACGCTACACGCCAGAGTAGATTGCCACGGTCCAAAACAATTGTTGGACTGTGTGCTGGCCAACGCCGCCATGCACTCACTTTAGTCACAAACAACGGGCCGCCAATTCATTGGTGGTCCAGGGGGGGGGGGACAATAGAACTCATACCCACATGTCTCTCTGAATGACCGGTCGCTGTACGGCGGACAAAGACCCCAATTTATATAATACGACTGATCTAGCGCATTCGTTGAGTACAGTGAATTATACTGTGTGTGTGTGTGTGTGTGTGTGTGTGTCTGTGTGTCTGTGTTGGTCAAACGGCGCGTCAATGAAGCCCACCTGTGACATTTTACAAACACAGCTCTCCCATGGTGAGCTCTTCCCGCTCATCGATGAGTAAGAACTTAACCCCACACTTCTCTAGGTCATCACATGTTCCCACAATGCACTGGGGTTGGTGCTGCTGTGGACGGTGGACACTGGTGTACATGAGCTTTAAAAGGGTTCAGTATGTATGTGTATATGCATGTACAGTAGTGTGTGTGTGTGTGTGTGTGTGTGTGTGTGTGTGCGTGTGCGCGTGTGCGTGTGCGTGCGCATGCACGCACGGTTACGTTTGTGTGTGTACTGCGTGTTCAGAATGTCTATGTGTGTGTTTCCTATGTTGGACATTCAGAGAGAGTGTGTGCCTGTGTGTGTGTGTGTGTGTGTGTGTGTGTGTGTGTGTGTGTGTGTGTGTGTGTGTGTGTGTGTGTGTGTGTGTGTGTGTGTGTGTGTGTGTGTGTGTGTGTGTGTGTGTGTGTGTGTGTGCGTGTGGATGGCTGTGATCTTTAACCCACAGTCTGATGAGGTTGATTCCTATCCCTGATGAAGACACGACAAGGAAGAACACAAGTTTTGATTTCCAAGACAATTTGAATGTTTTCTGAAATCATAAAACACAATCCACTCCATACCAACTCTATTGTAAATGTGTTACTTATTTTATAACCAACCCTTATAATATACACTAATGTATAGAATACTGTGGACTTTGACCTATAAATACATAAATATTGTATTGCTACATACATCCTTGGCTGTGATGGACTCCACTTCCCCCAATTGTCCAGACAAAGATGAGGAAACCCGGTTACTGCTGGCACAGCACATAATACATAGAACACATACACACGCAAACGCGCACTGAACATGCAGACACACACACACACACACACACACACACACACACACACACACACACACACACACACACACACGCGCACGAACACACACTGAACATGCACACACACACACACACACACACACACACACACTGAACATGCACATACACAGTGAATATGCACACACACTCTGAACATACATGCAGGCACACACACACACACACGCACATACAAACACACACACACACACACACACACACACACACACACCTTAATTGTAAATGCACACACACACACACACACACACACACACACACACACACACACACACACACACACACACACACACACACCTTAATTGTAAATGCACACACACACACACACACACACACACACACACACACACACACACACACACACACACACACACACACACACACACACACACACACACACACACACACACACACATTAACCTCTGTCGTCACTGAGGCTGTAGCTCAGGTACACTCTTACTTCTGTGAATAAGATTGTCAAAAGAATATTTCCTCTGCCAAAAGCACTTGCACACACCAGATAGCACACGTTGAAACCCTGTGCTTCTGTTTACAGTTTGAATTTTCTATTTATTATAGAAAGTGGACAGAGTAGACTTCAAAGTACAAACCTAGACAGAAAAATATGATATCCTTATTATCATGATAGCCTATGAATAAATTAATGGACAAGAAAAATGGACATCAATGATATCTACAAAACAATAAATATATAACAGGCCTATAAGCCTATACATATGTCAATGTGTCAATTGTTTGCCAATGTAATCTGATACTAACTCTATAAACCACTCTCTGTATAACGCTATATATGATATATAAGAAGGGACGTCTTTGAGGGTCATCATAGGAACAACAAATCCCTTTGTTGCAACAGGGTTAATCAAATACAAGTATTTTATCAGTTTTAACTCAGGCACTATCTCAGCCAGCCTAAGCAGAGGCGTGCCACATTTTATATTCCATGAGGCGTTCACGTCGGCATGGGAGAGCGGAGAACCAACCAGTTCAGTGATTTCAGCTTCTACTGGGATGACAGCTGATCCCGTCGAGACTTCGGCATCGGCAGCACCCCTGCCGTGTGGCATACGGTCTACAATCTTCGTTTAAGCCGCCAGTGTTCGCATTAGTGATCTCAAGTTAAAAAGTCATGGCTATACTTATGTCGCTAAAGTTGATGCCATAACTTAAGAGAATAAAGTGACACCATATCAGCGGCCACGGGTCGGATGTCTGGTCTAAGGATCTAACGCACGATCGTTATACTTTTCCGCACGAAAACTTGAAAGCGTACAGGTAAGCGATGCATTGCAGTGAATCTGTACACTCTTTAGAAGTGATACGTTTCAAGTAGTTTAGTTTTCTAGGTGAAATATAGAAGTAACATGACGGACAATGCATATCACAGTGTACTTCCACTTCAGTCTACTTTCCATAAATGTAATTCTTGAAGCGTAAAGTAGACAATTCGTAACTTTTCTCATTTGTTTCACGACTAACGTTACTTCACATGCATCTGAAAGCGTATACACGACCGAGATGGATTGGCAGTGATACAGGGCGTAGATCTCTGGGTCGAGCCCAGCACGACCTCCGTTCATCCAGTGTGCTCTGTGCATACAAAGTACCCGTCTATCAGGGACAGACGTGACCTGAATGATCCGGGCCAACAGGGGCCTATCTGATCTGATCAGATCAGATCAGGCCCCCTAGTCTAAAGTGGTCTGGGAAAAGTCCCCTCAATGCTCTAGCCCCTGTGTCAGATGGTCCAGTGTGTAAACGGGAACCACCATCATACATGGACATCATGGGGTTGATTGATGACTAAAAACTAGTTTGAGGAAACATAATGTACCAACACCGTTTCAAATATTAATATCTGTCATATTCGATTTTTGGTGCAATTAATACTAAGTGTCCATTCACATGTTTTGACGCTGGTTGAATGGTTTAATACTTGATCTTCTAACGAGCTCACCATTATAACGTGTTGCTATCGAGACAAATAGCTGGAGAGCAAGCAGTTGACAGAGAGGGCCTGGACTGAATAAGCCAGGCAGTCTCAATTACATGTGTCTGTGTGTAGTTGATCTATTCATTATTCATTGCTTGAGGTTGGATCTCTATCTCAACGTTGTTCTAGATATTGTGTACTTTATCAGAAGTCTTTCTTCTCACTGTAGTTTGCTCTTTATATAACTGATCTAAGATTTTGTTATTTGGTATTTATTATATAGTGTTGCAAAGCCTACTGTCAATGCAATACAGAATACTGCCAATTATACACAGAGCTTGACAGTATGACTGGTTAGTGTCCGTCGAGTTTATCTCTGTGCTGTAGTTAGAGGGAAATCACACATTTAGAAATCGCAATATCCCTTATGCAAATGTTGGTGCTGATGACAGCCTCTGTTTGGTCTACACACACTGGTTTTCAGTCAACACATGATATCAGCCTTGAACTGGAGGTGTGATGTCATCTGAAATCGTACTAGGCAAATTATTCTACACCAGTCAATATTATGATAGTTGGTGTACATTTCTAAGTAAAGATGCTGCATTACTTTTAGGCTTTTAAATGTATTATTAATTATAAAACCCACTCGTAGAGGAGGGGATTGGAGAAAGAGACCCAGGTCTGTTGTGGCAGCCTGTCAGGTGTAATAGTTTTGTAGTTACAAGCATAGAGACGTTACGTTTGAAATGGGTCCATCTACTGCGGCAAACACAGGGAGGCGCATCCATTAACAGTGTAGCTCGGTTGCCATAGTAGTAGTTACTATGGCTACAGACAGACCTGAGAGCTGCTTTGACATTCTGTATTTCTGACAGAAGGCCAAACATTCCTGCCCTTGGGCTTGGGATTTATCGGTGTGTTTAGTATGTGATTTAACAAGAGGAATTCTGTCTCATAACATCTCCTGTTGTGCGCCGGGTGACTTACCAAAAAGTACCAAACTGCGAAAATTGTCTTTCAGGCTTATTCTCTAATTAACAATTCAAAAGCTAAACTCAATAACATGTAGCAGCCTGTATCTTAACATCAAAAACATCAACATCAAATCGAAATTCTAACTACTAATTGAAGTATCATGTCTGTCTTCACGTTGTCAATCTGTTATCACCAAAACAATTATCAGTCCATGTTCTGTTGGTCTTAACTCTTCCATGTTTGCCGCTTCCTTTCTTTATTCCCTCCTGTCTACGCCTGACTCGTTATAAATCAAAAGTCCGGCTCCCCCAGCACTTTTGAACCTGTCCACTTTGTGTTTTGAAAGTTGGTTCCAAAAGGCTTGGTTTCATGTCTGCTTGTGGGGATGGTAGTTATCAGTGTGGAGCCGTCTTGACCTCTAATCCTGCAACCAGCAGGAAGGAAAGTAGCATCCACCAATCTCTTGGCTCTCATGACATTACAATCATTGGAATATTCTGTAACCCAATCTGTTCTTCATCCCCCTCCCAAGGTGAAACACGACCCGAGCTAATGGGGCCTCCTACTTCGTCTTCCTCTCCTCAAAATACTTCTGAATGTGCCTGTGTACTCAAAAAGTGTCATCTATGAATGATACACATATCCCCACACGCGGTTGAAGTTATTAGCCTGTGTATTTAAATGTGTTGTCACCACAAAGGGTGTGTTTTACATTATATGGTAATGAGGCTTGGTTGAGCCGGCCAACTGTTTTATGGACCACTGTGTTTGGATACAGATATAACGGGTATCGGTATTAACCTACAGACAATCACAGTGTATGTTTTTGGGGGTATTACGTCAGATTCAGGGCTTTCATTTAGCAGATGCTTTTGTCTAAAGCAAAATGGAGTGCATTGAGATTCATGTCATCAAGGAGGATCAGTAAGGGGTTAAGCATTTTGCTCATCAGACCTACATGTGGGGATCAAACCCATCCCTCTCAGTTAGCCCTTGGCATTCAAACACTTTAGGAGTACAATTGATCAGCTTCCTACAGGCTAACCTACTCCTCCTTTTGGATGGTTGGTGAACTCCGAGCTTAATTATTGATATTTTCTATTGCGTCTTGTGTCAACATTTGGTGACACAGGATATGAGATGCGTGAGTTCTTTAGCACATGTTGCATGTGAAAATACACACCTGTGTAATGTATCTGTCATATTTGCTGGTGGAAGAAGGGGGCAGGATAGTCTACTGATAGTTACGGTGGTTTACTCCCAGGCGAAAGGTTGTGGGTTCAATCTCCAATGTCAACAACCTCACTTTAGGCATCCCGTAGCAAGATGCCCCAACAACCCTCCTAGCAACTCCTTAATAGCATGCATGAAAAAATAACTTGTGTTGCTTTTGATAAAAGCTAAATGTATAGATGTGGCATAGTAACTTGCTAAAGTCATAGCCATAGCTCTTCGGTGGCGATCAATGCAGACAAGTTAACTAGCTCAACATGCTATCAATATTGCTGCCGCGCTTCGCTTCATTGACATTTCAGGAAGGAACTTAGGAGCTTGGCAGTTTACAGTGGTGCCCTGCGGGGTAGCTTAGCCAACTGCCCACTCAGCACCTCTTACATTCACATCCTGGAAGACAGAATCTCTTGTCCCTGGCTCTTTCAACATTTCTTTCTTGCTTTTCCCTTTGGGTGGTTGGGGTTAGCCGTCATTTTCCTTGCGGGTTTGATGGCTTATGGTTGGGGGCATGCCCACTAAGTGTGCCCCAAGAACCTCCCCTCCTGAATGAGAGCCTCTCAATGAAGGGGTCTGTGAGACTGAAGTTCTGCTGTAATAGCTTAAGCTAACAGTACATTTGACATAATTGAATGCTCCATTATTTCACGTTACTTCACACAGCGAACACAGAGGTTTTGGGTAGCAATAGAATTGCATGACAGCGTGCTTAACATTTTTGTGAGATGAGGGATTTGGTTTACTCGCTGACGAGGCAGAAAATGTTCCTAGACTGACATGAACGAGGGCCTGATGCTTATGGAGGGAAAGCATTAGCGTGCGTTTGGCTAGATGCTGAAAGCTTTATGACTCGATATCGGGTAGAACATTTTCTATGGTCAAATCTGTTCCTATGTTTGTTTCTTCACATGTAATATAAGCTTGATTTTTGTATGTATATTCTCCCTGAATGTTTAATATGTAATTGTTATAAGCTATAAATTGACTTTATCCGCTTATCAATCACATTATTCACGAAAGCTCATTTGGGTTCCAATGTAGTAGCCTATTCAGCGTAATATACTTTATGAATGGAAATCATAACTTTGATTAATTAGGGAATAGGTCAATAACATTTATTCCACGATCCAGATTAATCGATTAGGATTGATTAGAGGGTACTCTGCCTTAAATCATGACAAACCAAGTGACATTAAATATACAGTCCTTATCAATGAAAATTGTCAGGCAATAAAGTAAAGCAGACCCTTTTATCTAAAGCAACATGGAGTCTATTTAAGACACATCATTAAGAAGCAGGTAGGGGCAAGGCTGCTCCTGTCCAGAACTAGACTGTGCCTGCAGACATTGCAGGGATTCAGGACAGAGCATTAAGTTCTGGAGACAAGCCCCCACCAGTAGACTATCCAGCCCTCTGTGGCCCTCCGACCATGACAGGACGTTGTGACGTCATGACCCCTTCCAAACCTTTTCCACCGGAGTCCCTTCTGGAATGGGAAGCTAGGTCTGGCCTGTTCAGTCTCTGACTTTTACTAAGATGAGATATTTAGATTTTCATAGATCTATTCAGATTTACAACTAACCCTACCATTTTTGTTAAGGTTTTGAACATGATTCCATCAAAAATAAGTTACATAAGATCACATATGAAACTGGTTAGGTCCTCTTCTCTGAGGATTGGGTGTGGCATATCTACGGACACCTCTTGGGTCCTCCCAGGGAAAACCCTCTGGCCCCCAAACAATTCTAGCCGTTTCCTTGACAACACAGCACAGTTCCATCTGACTGTTCCTCCTCACCCTGGAAATGTTTATGCAGGATTGGAGCTCCACCCTGTGTACGTGTGTCATTTGGAAAGTTAAGGAAAGTCTGCTTGCCTGTCTAGGGGTGTGTTTGTGTTAGACATGCATTCAAGTGTGTGTGAATCTTTGTATTTGGCGTTTGCTGTGTGTATGTATTTCTGTGTCTCCGTATGTTGCTTACGTGTGTGCGTCTATTGATGTGTGCGTCTGTAGAATTACATTACAATTTGAAAAAGAAGAGTCTGAAAGCTTAAAGGAAAAGAGGAGGGAGGAGGGGTGAGGGACAGATGAGTAAGGATTGACCCTTTAGACGCAATGTAGATGGTAGATGGCTGACTCAGTCTGAGTCAGAGTTTGGAACAGGTAGACGGTAATGACTAACTTAGAACCACGATCGTACAAGGATGGGCACCTGCCCCTTCCTTGTTCAGAGAGAGGAGGACGAGAGAGATTGTGAGTCAACAATGAAGGTGTTGAGAAAGCTAAAGGTAAAGCTAGCCAAAGGGAGCGTGTTGTCTCCTCTCTCTACGGCCTGTGGGGACAGAGCTAATGAATGAGTTGTTTTTTTCCATGTCTGGACTTGTCCCCGCTAGCCTGAAGGTGTGTTTAGCTCCCAGTTGGACTGGATGAAAAGAAGATGCAAAATGATTCATAATGAATCACAGTCTTGATGTCTACCTCAATATTGAGTTTGGAGGCTAAAAAGGAAGATTTAAGCTGTTAGAAATATTTCAACAACATTATTATAAGTGATTTATGTCTAAATCGATTCAGGTAGTCACCAGGGCCGATTCTAATCTTCTGGGGGCCCTATGCCACACCCTCCTTGGGGGGGAGGGGGGCTCTCCGCCCACATTTGACGTATAAAATGTTCATGAATTCAAAATTATATTTATATATATCGTTAAAGCTAGGGTAGGAGATTTAGAGGAAAAAATCCAGACAGAATAAGATAGAGGTGGAAGTCTCCAACCGAAAAAAGAATCCAGATTTCTTGGTTTGTTTGTTTGCAGCTTTGGGTCTATAAGAGGCCTTCCATGTGGTCATCATTGGCTGTGTTTGTGTTCAGTGTTTGGCAGATGTGGGCCTGCCAGATGTTCAGTTGGCGCTGCTCCTCTCTGTGTACGACACTCTGAGGAGCCCAATATGAAGATAAAGGACCACTGTAAGGACCTTTCTAGAAAAGCACACGCCTGTGAAAACACAGTTTACTAGTATGTGGTCCCTTTGAAATGCTGAGGAATCGGGTTGTTAGATGCTGTTGATTTCTACCACACAGCAAGACTTCTGGGAGTCGAGAGAGAGACACATCGACCCCTACCCCCCACCTTCCTTCTGTATGGTCACATGACCCCGGCTGACATGTGTTGGTCCCCCCCCCCCCCCAACCCCTCCGCCCCATGTGCTGACAGACCAGACGATCCCAAAGCTAAAAGCAACGGAGACAAATGTCCCGTTATTGTTGTTGTTTGTTGTTGTTTTAATGTCTAGAACAGTCCGGCGCTGGGCTGAATGCGTGATGCTATACAGTAGGTAGCGCCTGGTTGGTCAGCAAAAACCCGCTCCCTATCTGCCAACCAGGGCTCTCCAGAGGCTTCTGCCTGCCTGTGTGTATGTGTGTGTGTGTCTTTTTGTGTGTGCGTGTGTGAGTGTCTTTTTAGATAGCATTGTGCATGCATATGTGTGCCAGGTGAGAATGTCAATGTGTTCAAAAGGGACAGCACAAAATCCTGAAACACACACACACACACACACACACACACACACACACACACACACACACACACACACACACACACACACACACACACACACACACACACACACACACTTCTCTGCCCTATTGAACACTTTCAGAATTGACATACCTTTACAGTAACTATTTGATGTACATCAGAGCAGACAGATATAAGCTGATGCATGGACTCAAACGTCGTCGCATTGTTCACATTAACAGACTGTGTGTGTTTGTGTGCGTGTGTGTGTGTGAGGGAGCGAAATCTAGAAGACTAGTCATCCCAATGAGAAACATGTGTTGGAATACACACACACACACACACACACACACACACACACACACACACACACACACACACACACACACACACACACACACACACACACACACACAGCTGAAAGCGGCACAAAGCAGCAACTGTGTGAGCAAAGAGAGATGACCCTGCAACAATCAACACACTCTCATGATATGTGTGTGTGACAGCTGTTGAGTGAGCTGTCTGTCATAACCCTGTTACTTTCTCCACAACCCCGATGATCGGCACCACGTAGTCTTTCTCTGCTCGTATAGGCAGTTCTGTTTAACTTAATTCTCAGACTGTGAGAGGGCCTAACCCGAAGCCCTCTATAGGGCCAGGAGAACAATAAATAGTGATAGTCAGAATAGGCCCTGAGAAGGACCAGGAATGCGGGATGCGTCCTTCTAGGGAAGGAGGAGGGCCACTAAGAAACATAGCAAAAGGACATTGAGTTAAAAATAGTCCAAAAAGGCCCGAGTATAAATAATGCTCAGAGCAAATAACTATTCCTGGAGCTCTGTCTGGCAGCTGTATTGAAGCTGATGCTAGTTGTATTGTATAAAGATGCTATGGTGGTTGTTTATATTTGGTGGTTTGGATACAGAGGTCAGGATTAAAGAGCGCTTGACTCCCAGGCGAAAGGTTCTTGGTTCAATCCCTCAATGTCCACATCCTTATGCTAGGCGATTATCAAGCACGACGCCGCTTTGGATAGAAGTGTAGGCTGAATGAATGAATTGTGAACAGGATATGTGAGGTGTATCAGGACGTAGGACCTCATAAATCCTGAGGTCCACTTCAGTTCCTCCCCTGCTAACAAGCGACCTTTGAACATCAACTCAGAAAAGATTTGGCGTGACGTTGGTATGCAAACTCGTTACTGCCTGTTGTGTTTATGCACGTGAAAACACGCTGGGCTACACTGTGTTTATTCAATCTTTGTCTGATGAAATAGTTGTCGATAAACTTTGACTTGGAATTGGATTGGGAGGTGACCACATCATAATAATTATATTATTATTATGTTATTATATTATTCCTTATAGCTTATATCACTACTACTACAAGTGCTCCTTCTTTGTTTTGATTAAATTGTCATTGATTAAGCTTATAAATACTCTTCACCTCAGGGTCAACATTGACTTTGTCTGGTGTGTGTGTGTGTGTGTGTGTGTACACTGTATATGTTTGTGTGTGTGTTTGTGTGTGTGTGCACGAGTCACACAGCACGTGCACTACTGACACACTGACCATCCATAAATACCGGCTAAGAGGCTTGTCTGCCTGATTGCACGCCCAGGGATTAGCTCTGCTGCACCTCTCTCTCTCTCGCTCTCTCTTGGTCTCTCTTGGTCCCCAGACTGTGGTTCTGGATGGGTCTTTAGAGTCCGCAGAAAGAATGGGTGCAAACTCTGTTGCTTGGTGTTTAAATCTGTATAGATATTTTAGCATTTTAGTTTGGTTTTTCTTGGATGTCTGTCAGATCTTGAACTAGATCAGAACTATTTCTGACGTGAATTTGAAACTAATGATTCTATCTTTCTATCTCTCTCTCTCTGGGCACAACACAGGTTAGCATGTGAGCTGCGCATTACCCACCACTACCTACTGTGTGATCATTAGCTAATGGGCTAGCTTGGGTTTCAATTTGTGCTGTGGTGCGCAACCACACGCACACGCACACGCACACGCACACGCACAGAAAACAGGAAACAGGTTAGGCCCCTACTAGGATGGCCTAACCTCTCTTTCGCTCTTATCTGTGTGTCTCATTCTCTATATCTCTTCCGTCTCTAGATAGAACCCTTATCAAGATAACCTGAGCCCTCTCTCTATCTCTCAGTCCCCTCTCTCCCCCGCCCCCTGCGGCGCTGGTGCTGCTGCCATGCCCCCCACCAGCTAGACAGAGGCTTCATTGACCCTCTGTCTCCTCTCCCTCCGTCTCGCCTTACACACCTGCAGTCTGTATAGCGCCGGCTGAGAGCGCTTACTTACGTCTTAGAGAAATTATTATTTAATTCTTTGCAAATGTTTGATTTAACGAAATTTGGGGCTAGCTTGATGATGTTGTATTGGAGCATTGATAGCTCGTTTTGTTTTGACATTCTTACTTTATTGGTCACCGAAGACTAAATTAAATTAGGCTATTTGTTTTCTGCAAAAAAAATATTAAAAAAACAACAATGCCATCCTCTGTGTTGGAGGCTTGTGACGGGAAGCCTAATTCGGTTTTACAGAATCATCTGGATATGTGTATTGAAGCCACCTAGTGGCGAGACTAGAGACCTGCATACATGAAGGAAACTAAGTTTAAAATAAATGACTCCCTCTCCCTCTCCCTCTCCCTCTCTCTCTCTCTCTCTCTCTTTCTCCCTCTCCCTCTCTCTCTCCCTCCCTCCCTCTCTCCAGGGGATGAGTGATGGAGGTGGGCTCGGTGGTCCGGGCGGTCTTTGAGTTTCTCCCCAGCGTCTCCGAGGAGCTGCCTCTCTTCGCGGGCGACGTCATCGAGGTGCTCAGCGTGGTCGACGAGTTCTGGCTGCTCGGCAACAAGGATGGAGTCACGGGTGAGTGGACGGTCCACCTCATCATCATCCAGAGATGACTCGAGAGTACATGGGATTACATTAATTAACATGCGGGTACGAGAAAATACATGAGATTACATAAAAGCGCATTAAATGACATAAAATGACATGAGATTAAATACATTTGCATAAAATAACTTTAAGATTACCATATATTACTTGACACTACATGAGATTCCATCATAATACATACGATTTCATGAGATTAAATCAAATTAATTGAAATGACAATAGATTACATGAGATGACTAATAATACACACAATCAAGAAATGAATCACATAAGTCTAAATGACATCAAAGGAGTCGATCTAAAATGACATAAGACCACAGGGAATGGCATGGCGTTACATGACCTCAAATAACAAGGTACGAGGGCAGAAGAGTACCTCACATGACCTGACCTGTCCGACGCTCCATGCCACGGCGCCCCCTGCAGGCCAGTTCCCCAGCACCTTCGTGGAGGCGGTGCCCATCCCCAGTACCAAGGCCGGGGACAGACTGTATGTGTGCATCAACGACTTCACCTCCAGCGAGCCCGGGACGCTCGCTCTAAAGAGAGGTACGGTACACAGAGGGCATGCTCGCTCTACCGCCGACGCCATCCATGTGACCAATGGGGAAGACTTTAATGACAGTTGTATGTTTTGTATTAAGATGTTATTGTTGGTAAGTGGCGACTACATTAACGGTACGCTATTGGCTGTGCAATGTGTCTGGTGGCTGTGCAATTCCGATATGAATAACTGAGCACAAAGATTTTGAAGGAGAGTCAAATAAATAAATGTGTAATAAACAAAAATAGACTAGAATGATATATTAGTCATGTTTGCCTAATCATGTGATTGTCATTTAAATGCTGCATGTTTTTTTCACCTCTCCTCCTGCTACTTATTTGAAGGAGTATAATGTCAGTGTGCTCAGGTAAATATGATGTCTTGTGGTGTAGTGTAATTGTGTGTTTGGGTATAACTGCCTTCCATTATCTTCAACAACATCAGAGTTGACTTCTTATATGCGATAGTAGCTACACACAGTGACCACTAGATGTCACCAGAAGCGGCTTTAGGATGAAAATGCTACACTGATATTCTATTACTATACATCTCTCTGTTTCAACGTCTTGTTACTTTAAATACGTCACACGTTTGTTGAGTTAGCTAATGTTTTGAAAGCCTTAGAGGGTATATCATATATGTGTGAACAAAAATGGACAGGCTTCATTCCCCAACATATTTTAGTGTCATTGACATAAAATTTAATAATAATTAATTGTAGTAAATAAAGGGCACATGTAAAGAACAATTTACATTCCTCATTCAGTGTAAAAAACAAATCAGGCATCAAAACTGCTGAGATACTGAGATAAGGACCCATTTGTTTGTTCTACAGTTAAGATGGAGACTGTCATAACTATATGTTCCATATCGGTCAGCGAACACAATGGGGAGGCGGAGCCACACTGCTCTGGAATGTTGCCCTTTGACCTCTTGGCTAAACAGCCCAAACTTCCAATAGCGCCGTAGCTGCTCACTGCAGCATGACCCCAGAACGTGTACTTAAACCGAACAAAGGAAACTGACACTTAGGGAGGGAGTACCCAACTACTATAATCAGTTGGATACTATAGTCCAGGATGTAAGTTACAATTATTGTTCTTCAATAATAATAATTATTGAAGAACAAGGATTTAAACGTACATCCTGGACTATAGTATGTGGCATTTTAGTTTGCACTCACTAAAATGCATACAAAAAGTATCTAAAGTCCAGACATCTAAACCCAATGTCCTCAATACATGGGGTGCTGGAAGAGACCCCCACCACTGGCCACTAACCCCCCCCTGCCTTCTTCCCCAGGAGACGTGGTGGCCCCCGACTCCGGGGCCGCCACCCTGGACCTGGGCGCCCCCTGGCAGCGGGGCTGCTCGGCCTGGGGGGCCCGCGGGCTGCTGCCCTCCTCCTGCCTGAAGGAGCTCCAGCTCTCCTCCAGCTCCAGGCTGCTGTCGGAGCGCTGCGCCCAGGCCCAGGCGGCCGACCTGCCCCCCCACGCGCTGGGCCAGGCCCGGGCGCTCATGAGCCTCCACGCGCAGCTCCACGAGGAGCTGGACTTCCGCCAGGGGGACCTCATCGTCATCACGGGCGTGCCCGAGCCGGGCTGGTTCCGGGGGGAGCTGCGGGGCCACACGGGGGTCTTTCCCGAGGGCTTCGTGGAGCTCGTGGGGCAGCTGCGGTCCCCCCTCACCCCCGAGTTCGGGGACCGCCGGCCGGAGCTGAAGTTCACCGACCGCGACCGGAGGCCCAACGGTGGGGCGGAGTACGAAGGGCCGGAGGACGAGGAGGACGAGGAGCAGGAGCAGGAGCAGGAGGAGGAGGAGGAGGAGGAGGAAGAGGACGAAGAGGTGATGTCCGCAGAGGAGCACCAGCAGGAGGAGTTTGTCGAGGAAGAAGAAGAGGAGGTGGAGCAGGTGGAGGAGGAGCAGGAGGAGGAGGAAGAGGAGGAGGTGGAGGAGGGGGGGGTGTACGGAGTGGCGCTGTACGACTTCCGCGCCATGGAAGCGGGGGAGCTGGACTTTGACGTGGGCGACCGCGTCCGCGTGGTCAACACTCTGGAGGACGGCTGGCTGGAGGGCGAGGTCAAAGGTCGCCACGGCGTGTTCCCTCACCGCTTTGTGAAAATGGAGGACAACGGGCTCGCAGCGGCGGTGGAGGCCGACGCCGCTCAGTTACTCCCCGGCGAGCAGGAGCAGGGCTCTGATTGGACGACGTACGAGGACCACACGGTGTGGGACCTGGACTACTTCGAGCTGGCGGAGAAGAGGAGCACACAGGAAGACGCTAGCCGCGCTAGCGCCGGGCCTAGCACGCGGGCTAGCAACCAGCTGGCGCCCCAGCGGCAGCCCCCCCGGCCGGCCGCCCCGGCCCAGCCAGGACCCAGGAGACCCCGCTCCGCTCCGCCGTCCAGACCCAGGCTGCCGCCGCGGCCTAGCCCGCCGTCACTAGGCAACAGGCGGCATGTTAGCATGGGCCCCACCGCCGCCACTAGCTCCTCCGCGGCGGCTAACGGTAAAGGCTCTCCAAAGGCTCCCACACCTTCACCACTACAGCATCTCAGGCGCATCCACAGCCTCACGCTGCCCAGCCGCCGGCGCGCCCAGGACACGGAGGCGTACCAGAGGGCGCCAGCAGAGGGCGCCACCACCGGCGGCAACGGGAAGGCGGCCGGCCTTGGCAAGGCGCTGATCCGCATCGTGGAGACCCAGCGGCAGAAGAAGAAGCTGACGCGCCACTCGAGCATCAACGACGTGGACATGACGGAGCGGCGCACGCCCTCCCCGCGGCCGGCGGGGCGCGGCCGGCTGCCCGGCTCGCTCACCCTGGACGCCCTGGGGCTGTCGGCCGGGGACCTGGAGTCCAAGCTGTCCCAGCAGCTCTTTGAGTTCGAGAGGAGCCTGACGCCGGCCACCGACGACGACCCCGCCGAGGTGTTCCCCGACGGCGGCCGCGACCACGAGGACGGCGACGGCGGCGAGGACCCCGGCGACCGAGCGCGCGTCTCGCGCCACTACTCCATCCTGGACTACGGCACCGAGGGCGACATCATGCGGGGCTCCGCCCCCTCCCCCGCCCCCGCCCCCTCCCCGCCCCGCGGCTTCTTCTCCTCGTCGTCGTCGGCGCTGTCGTTGCTAGCGTCGTCGCTAGGGGAGAGAGGCAGGTCGCTGCGCCCGCCGCCGCCTCGCCCCCGGACCCTCCGCCCGCCGGCCCCCGCGGCGTACAGGCCGGCGCGCCCCGCCCCCCGGGCCCCCGGGCACCGGGCGCCCCGCCCCCCCGCCAGCCACACCCGCTTGTTCTACGAGCCCGAGCCGGAGGCCACGCCCCCGACGCCGTCGTCAACGGAGGAAGGCGGCGAGTTCGGGGACCTGGCGGCGCTCCAGCGCGAGGAGGCGGAGCGCCACGAGCAGGACGTGGAACGGCGACGGCAGGAAGCGGAGCGGGAGCTGGAGAGGCAGGCGGAGGAGGCGGAGAAGGAGGAGAGGCGGAGGGAGGAGGAGCGGCTGGAGGCGGAGGAGCGCGCGCAGGAGGAGTACCGCCTGTTGCTACGGATACAGGAGGTGGAGCGCGACATGGAGGAGTACGCGCACACGGCCGACGAGCTGCGCGCCATGCTGGAGGAGGAGGAGGAGAGGGGAGAGGAGGACGGGGAGGAGGAGGAGGAGGAGCAGGGGGAGGCCCGTCTGCAGGCCATGGAGAACCTGGAGTTCTGCAACTACACCCTGGAGACCCTCACACTGGAGCTGCAGCAGCTGCAAGGTAGGACCTGTCTGTCTGTCTCTGGCAAACCGCTCAGAGACCTGTCTGTCTGTCTCTGGCAAACCGCTCCGAGACCTGTCTGTCTGTCTCTGGCAAACCGCTCAGAGACCTGTCTGTCTGTCTCTGGCAAACCGCTACGAGACCTGTCTGTCTGTCTCTGGCAAACCGCTCAGAGACCTGTCTGTCTCCGGCACTGTCTGGCCGGGTGTATTCTTGTTCATCTGTCCCTCTGTCTATCTGCGCTTCTGTCTGTCTGTCTGTCTGGTCATTCTGACGGTCTGTCTGTCTGTCTTTCGTTCTGTCTGTCTGTCTGCATGTCCGTCTGTCCGTCTGTCCGTCCGTCCGTCCGTCTGTCTGTCTGTCTGTCATTCTTTCTGTCTGTCTGTCTGTCCGTCATTCTTTCTGTCCGTCATTCTTTCTGTCCGTCTGTCTCTGTCCGTCTGTTTCTTGATCCGTCCACTTTAATTTGGACTATCAATCTTAAATGCTGGAGGTCAGATCCACGTCAGCTGGTGGTGAACCAGAAGGCAGGCAGCTGATTCAAATATCTACCTACTTTCATGGTTGAATACCTTCTTTTTTTGTTTTACACGTCAATCACTACACTGCTGCTAGGTCTATATTTTAATGGTTTGATCTACAGCTCAAAATGAGAGGTCTTGGATATATGTATAGATTTTTTTTTGTCTCTATTCATTTTTCTTTTGCATATACATTTAAATTTGCTCCCAACACATGCCTCTACTTTAGACGGCTTTAGCGTGATTATATATGCTAATTTTCTTCATCAGGTTTCCTCTTCAAGTGAGAATGTACCTTTTGTAAGTACAGGTGTTTCTCAAATTCTTTCTTTAGATTAACTCCAAACAATAGAACAGGTAACCAAGCCTTTTTTAAACCTGCCCCCACTATCTGATACCCTCATTAGATATTCTGATAAGCCCATCAGATATAGGCGAACCACTTTTCTCTTGTTATTTACATTTCCCACAGTGAGTGAAGTGGAAATGAGCAGGTCTTAAAAATTAGCATTGGGACCTTGCAGGTTGTGGCAATTAGTAAACGTATGCGTTGGACTTTGGTTGCTGTTTGTGATGTTGTTGGTGATGTGGAACGGGTTTGGTTTCAGTTTTCAAACTTGCAAGTCGTTTAAATGACTCAAACTCTTTCAATGAATAAACTCATTATTATTTTTGATAGGACCCTGTCTGTGGGCAGTAAATAAGAAACAAATGTCAAAGTCACTATTGAATATTAAAGTTTGGAGAAAGACTAGAACAAAGAAAATGTATTAAATTAAAGAATGAAAAAAATATATAATGATATGATTTAATATTCATACATTCTGTGGAATAATCATAGTTAATTTGTTTCATCATAGCTATTTTTATTTAATGTTTGTGTGAAATTGACACACAAACACACACACATACCCATACACACACGAAAAACGCACACAGTCCTGGTTCCTCTTTCTCTCTCACTCTCTTGTCTGCCCCCTTTCTCTCTCCACACCTCTCTCTCTCTCTCTATGTTTCTCTACCCCTCTCTTTCTCTCTCCACACCTCTCTCTCTCTATGTTTCTCTACCCCTCTCTTTCTCTCTCTACATCTCTCTCTCTCTGTTTCTCTTTCACTCTCTACTTGTATCTGAGGAATCGCTTCGTGTGTTGTTGCAATGTTCTTTCGGGGCGTGGATCAGGAGTGTGAAGTGTCAGAGACAATGGGCTGTTTATTGTTCCAGGGCCGAAACTCCACGAGGTCCGTCCCACTCAGTCCACCAGGGGACGGCTCCAAAGTCCTCACGACACCCTCAAGATGCATAGACCATAAAGCTTTAAAGCGAGTTCATATCAACCATTATATCAAGATAGACTTTATTGACCCTGATGGAAAGCCAAGCTTTCCGGTAGCATATACCCATGACAAAAGTGAAGACATTGTAAGAAAAGTTGAAAGACAGGTCAGGTAGTGATGTTGAAAAAGTAGTGAACAATAAAAAAGTTAATTCAACCTACTATTCATTGAGTGACCCAGGATTGAAAAGTGTTCTCGAAACGGAGAATCATAAATAGACACACAAAACACGATTGCGAACTCTGCTTGAACACCGAGACAGCTTGCACAGTATTCACTCACAGGTTGGCCCACAAACACACACGTGCACACTAAGTACACACTGTAGGGTTTCGGTCATGTTGTGTTGCAAAGGTGAGAGGTTGATTGGTTGGTGAGTAGATAAGAAACAATGTCTGGCATAACATTAAGGAATTTGGATTTGATTGAACCAGCCCCGGAATTTAGTTCTTAAATTCTTAAAATGTGTACGTGTGAGTGTGTGAAAAGATAACCCAAATCTGGTTTGATGAGGAACACGTTCACTACAATAGAGTGCAGTGATGCATATCACAAAATGTGACACTTTAAAGCCCCTTTTAAAATAGATCGATGTTATACATAATGTTTTTCCCGTCCCATGAGATTGCATTGTGCTAAATTTTGACAGAATTCTAGGAATTAGTTGTTGACAAAAAGCCATGTTAACCATCAGGGAACGAGTGGTCAGGCACATCGCTGCCTCATCAGGGTTTTTAAATGGGTGTGATTAATGTGTGCGTGTTTGCTCAAGTGTGTGTTTATGCGGATGGATTGTAATTAGTGTGTGCCCCCCCCCTCCCCTACATTAAACTATCCCTTTAATAGCTGATATGTCTGTGCAGACAGAGCAGGGGGCGGCACTGAGCGACCTGCAGGCTTTATGAATAGGCTCATGTTTTTTTCTCACACTGAAGATGGCTCCTCTGCCCAGGGCGAGGGCCCGGGGACGGCCCCTGACAAAGGCCCTTTGTGCCTGGGGAGCTGCCAGCGCTACGCTGCACTGGGTCGGCGTAATCTGTCCCTTCCTGCAGGGCTCTGCTCTCTGGGTGGGGCTACGCTGAAATGTGCACATGTGGTACAAGTGTCTCTGAGCACGGATGATATTATCACCAAGTGTGCAGTTATACGATCCTTTCTTTCTTTTTTTATTCTCTCTTTCTCTGGTTCTTGCTTTCCTTTTTTTCCTTTTTCAATTTTTTTCCCTGTTTTTTTTATTCATTTTGTTCCGTCTTTGGTTTTCCTTTTCCTCCCTTTTTTCCTGGTTCCCTTTTTTTCTCTTCTGTATCTTTCACACAAACTGGGACACACACAGACATGATTGTCTGTTCGTTTTCTACTTTCTACAGAAATGAATATACATTTCCAACAATAGTATCCTTCTGGTCTCCAAAGCAAAGACCACCTGTGGCATTTAGTGGTTTTCAGTTCCCCCAAGGGTAATTCTCCAGCATTTCAGTCTCAAATAACAAGACAAAATATTTACACTTTTAAATCCGCCTTAGCCAGAAGGAAGGGACTGTTAATAACCATCACTTTTGGGCCATTTGGGAAGACTGGAAAAAAAACCCTGACCAAAACAGGAAGAGGAAATGATTCTGTCCTGGGTGGAAACCCCCCCCCCCCTTCAGAGTCTGGCCGCGGGGGTCAGATCCCTCTTCCCCCTGTCACAGACCACCACTGAACTCTAGACTTTGTTATCCTGCAAACAGTAGTTCTGGCCAATTACAAAACAGGGAGGGGCCCCCATTCTCCTAATCCACGAGTCACGTGACGCAACTCAATCTTAAAGCCCAGACGAGGCCCCGCCCCCTTCAGCAGCTCTAGCCCCTCCCCCCGACACGGGGCCCAGCGAATAGGGTGAGCCGAGGGGGGAGGGAACAGGCAGGATTTGGCTGGGAGTCGCTGTGGACCTCGTCAGTCCTGTTCAGGCAGCCGAGAGAGAGAGAGAGAGACGGAGGAGAAATAGTCTGTCAGTTTGACGGACTTGCAGAAAGTAAAACAATATGCCAAGCAGGAGAGGCCCTGCACAGCGCTGGCTAATGAAAACTAAAAGGACTATGGAGACAAGGTGGAGGAAGCCACTGTGAAGAAACAAACAGAAAGAAGGAGAGAAAGAGGACGGCGTTTTCAAGGAGAGCAGCCTGGGGATAACGGCCAGCCATGAAGGGTCAGGTGGTACTCGGACACCCTGCTGGGTACGGGGGGGCAGACTGGAGCTACGGACCCGGGGGCCAGCCGGTGCGCAGGGGGAAGAGCGTGGAGCAGCTTGGGGGCGCCGACTGGGCCAAGGAGAATGAGAGGGTGGTGCGGTTACAGCAGCTCCAGCAACTACACCACCTCCAGATTCAGCAGCAACAGCAGCAGCAGCAGCAACAGGTTGCTTTCCCAGGATATGGACCAGTTCCTGGGCAGCCCCAGGGGCCGATGATGTTTATGGGTCCTGGTCATCCAGTTCACCACGGCGGGATGGTTTCTGGTCCGGGTGGGCCCATGGCGGGGGTGGGAGGACCACCAGCACCACCACCTCTCCCTGGGCACATGCAGGCGGCTCCCTGGCCTGTGCATTTGGCAAACCAAGTGCACACGAGGCCACAGGAGATGGTCCCTCACCAGCCCCGCTTGGAGTACAAGAACCCAGGAGAGCCGGCCTTCGAAGACCTCCGACCGCTGAGCCGGGATCCTTTACTACCACCCCGGATCGGAGGATGGCCACCTGGGGCTGAGGAGAGCCGAGCGGGTGAGCAAGGCGCAGCACTGTTTCTACCAGGGCCCTGAGGACTACAACACCCACGACCGCAGCAGGGAGCCGCCGCATAACAATGACCACGTGGACCAAAGGGGTCAGGAGAGGTACAACGCGCCAGCGGAGGAGAGGCAGTACCAGCGCAACAAACAGGACCACTGGGCCACAGAGAGGAGCTACGAGTCGGACAATACCAGAGTCCCTCGAGATTTGGAGCACGCCGACGCCACTAGGGACCGGTACAGCTATCGGGGCCGCAACGAGGACCGGAGGTACTCTGATGATCACAGAGAGCAGGATTACTACGAGGACAGGAAGTATGTTAAACACGACCCCAGAGAACGCGGGGAATACGACCGACGGCGTGAGGACAGCCGCTACGACGAAAAGGAGGGTCGCAGGGACGATTACCGAGAGCGCCTGGACGGGGACCGGTGTAAGGACAGGGAGTACCTGGACCAGAGGGAGCAGGACCACTACCGACGCAGAGAGGACGACCGCTACGACTACGACGACCGCAAACCCAAGGACCATCACCCCGATGACTACTATGACCGGAGAGACAAGAAATATAGAGATGCAAACGGCCGTGCGGGCGAGGAAACCTTCTACTCGGGAAGGGACCAAAGCGATTCGGCCTGGGATGAGCGATACCGGGACGGCTACGACCGGAAGGGCGACGACCATCCAGGGGCACGGAGGAGAGACCGCTACGAAGAGGACATCGATCCCTGCGAGCGCCGAGCCGGGGATCCCACTCGTGAACACTCTTCGAGGGACCGCTACGATCGCCGGTACGACTACTCCCCGAGGGACCGCTACGACTTTGAGGGGGCCGAGGACCGACGAGGTGGCAGCGATTCCTCCCGGCAGGGGCGCTACGACCACCAGCCAGGTGACGACCGGCGACGGTACGACAGCGGAGAGCGCGGCGAGAGCGCGGGGACGTTACCACGCAACAGGGCCCGGGAAAGGTTCCAGGTGGTGCGATCGCTGTCTGAGGATACCCGGTACGAGGAGCCACCCCCAAAAGACGGCAAGACGAAGCACTGTGAGCGATGGGTGGAGGAGCAGAACCGGAAGCTGAAACTCGGGGAGCTGCACTTGTTGGAAGACCCGGAAACGTTCCGCCACGGGGCCGAAGAGGACCGCGAGACCGGGTACGAGTCCTGCTCCGGGGGCGGTGGACGCAAGCGGGGTCACAAGCCTGTTTACCTGGGGTCCCTGGACCGGAACAGCTTCTACAGGAAGACCGCTCCGAGCTCCATGAAGCACTCTCAATTTGCCACCACCAGGAAGAAGAAGCCAGGTAACCATCCATGATTATTTATATATTTGTCATCTTAACACCAAAGGAAGGCTCTCGTCCGTAGTGTGTGTGGGTGTGTTTAATTTTTTTAAGGCTGAACCCTAGTCTATCTCTGAATGAGTATCGACAGGCAGTTGCAAAAAGGCAGACACAACCAAATGGATGGTGAGGCGGTGTCACTCCCACTCCCCCTCACGACCTCCAGAAGGTCACTTGTGATGGAGACACCTCCCTAGACACCCCCCCTGGACGCCTGCCTAGAAACCATCGATCAATGGTGGGGGGACGCCCAATGTGCTGAGTCGCAAGGCTCTCCTGCAGGTCCCAGGATTGTGTGTCTGTGTCTCTGTGTGTCTGTGTGTGTGTCTCAGTTTCTGTTAATCCATCTCAATCTCTTTCTGTCTTTCTGGGAAGCATGTGTGTACATGTGCTGTGCGTGTGGGTTTGCGCTCCCATGTGACAGCATCGCCCTTCCTCTCAAGAAATTGGAGGTGAATTTAGAGGTATTTGTCAGAGACCTGCTGAGCTGGTTTTGCCAGTTCTCTGCTTTTTGTTGTCATTCTCCCTCCCTCCCTCCCTCCCTCATTCATTCTCTCTCTCTCTCTCTCTCTCTCTCTCTCTCTCGCTCACTCGCTCTCACCCCTTCTCTCGCTCGCTCTCACCCCTTCTCTCGCTCGCTCTCACCCCTTCTCTCTCTCTTTCTCCTACAGTATGCAAAATCTTAACAGGTTCTCTAACTTGCGGCGTTCTGTGTACAGAGGATGTTGACACAAGTCCCCTCAACTACAGGTGCATGTCTGTTAGATGGGTAGTGTTATGGTAAAAAGATACTGTTGACTTGTCCTGGCCTTGTGACTTTGTCCAATCACAATTTGGCTATGTATCCCAGAAAGACATTTACACAATATTTTGTGTACATCAACATTTCCTTATGATAATACCATCGATTTGACGGTTCCACCTAGTAAAGGTGCTGTTAAGCAAGGTGCCGTCAACCTTTCATTGATCCTTGTGTTGAGGTGGGAGTGATTTTGCAGGGGCAGGATGGAGGTCTAGGTTGGATCTTCAACTCCACACCCAAAGGTCCTGGGTTTGATCCTCGGTTGCCGCCTATACCGTCAATGTATTCACTCTCTGCTGCTGTGGTTCACCCACAGCAGCAGAGAGTGAATACATTGTAGTTGGTATGAGTATGGCTGTCCTTACCGGCACTCCTCCTTTAGCATCGTAGCAGCGGCGTTTCTTGTCCAAACGCCAAGAGACATGTCAGGGTTTGTCACTCACTGCCGCTTACTGACATCGCCGTGAGAAACACTGGAAATGGTTGTGTTATGTTGCCATGGAACACAGTCATGATGGAACTTGATAAAATAACAAATAACTTTGCGTGTGTGTGTGTGTGTGTGTGATGTGCGTGTGTGTGTTTGTTTTATATGCAACTTGACATTTCAGTTGCAAGTGTCGGCCATTTCATGAACATTTCTTTGGAGACCAAGACACTGTAGTGTATTTTAAATGGAGTAACCCCAAGTTTCAAAGTATTTGGAGGATATTAAACCGCGGTTGTTTCAGATTGAAATGGAAGACGACACAGAGAAACCCCTAGTCGTCCCAAACCGCTAATGGAGAACTTGACTCCGTGTGCGTGTGTGTGTGTGTGTGTGTGTGTGTGTGTGTGTGTGTGTGTGTGTGTGTGTGTGTGTGTGTCCTCACCAGGAGTTCATTGTTTGAGCAGAAGCAGGTGGTGCCCCTCAAGCCCCCAAATCTCTCACACACACACACAAGCACACGCACATGCACATACACCCACACACGGTAGCTCCCCAACATTCTAGCCATATTGACCCCCCTCTATAATCCTGAGAGTCAGCATGCAGGGGGGGGGGGGGGGGGTGGTCTGTCTGGTGCCAGGCTGTAGCCAGCACTGCCAAGACTCCCGCACTGACATACTAGTGTGTGTGTGTGTGTGTGTGTGTGTGTGTGTGTGTGTGTGTGTGTGTGTGTGTGTGTGTGTGTGTGTGTGTGTGTGTGTGTGTGTGTGTGTGTGTGTGTGTGTGTGTGTGTGTGTGTGTGTGTGTGAAGGATCCGTAGAGGGAGCTTATCAGAAGGAAGGATGACGCCATTTCTTTCTTAAATCAAACACACACACACGGTGTGTTGTCATCCAGTTAATCCTGTTAGAGGGGGTTTGTTTCAGCTGGGTCAGGGTTGCAGACCCATGTCTGTCTGGTCCTGCTGCTGATAGGGTTTACAGGTCTAATGTAATGATGTCAGGGTGGGCCGCAGGGTCCCGGGTGCTATTGTTCGTCCATGCCCCAAGGTCAGACGGCCTCGGTTAAAGCTAATCAGAGTCTGAAAGTCATGCCGTTTATCTACCTGATTAGATTGGTAAAGAGCAAAGACTGTAAGGAGGTTGTGGGACAAGTCCTCTAAAGGACGGTCTGTGGAAATTAAGGACTAACGGGGTCCACGGCATTTTCCATCAAGATGTAGGGTTTAAGATCAGAAATCAGGGCTGATTCGAAGGTCAAAACAGAGAGTATTTGGCGGAGGATTCGATATGATTGTTGCTCAGTAGCATCTTTTGGACCTAGTTGATTTGCATGATAGTCCGATAGTGAATAGGATGCACGACTCCCAACCGAAATAGAACTGGGTTTGTTTATGTTTGTTTGTTTATTTCTTTAGCACAAATGACAACATCCGTGCAAGGTGGGAACGAAGCCTATGTAGGCTTGTACAGATGGCCTATTGCCATTTCATGATACGCTTGACTTGCAGGCTAAACATAAAAATTGGATCCACTAAAAAGATCCCCAACAAGGTTCGATCCCAGCAATATTCACAGCCCAACCCATATGCATGCTAGATAAAGCAAGTAGCCCAAGCCTTCTCCATGCCCCTACACTGACTCACCCAAATGAATCAAGTGTTATCTTATCTTGAGCGGAGACTATACGTCATCATATGGCAAGGCGGGTTTTTAATGAATCATCAGTAAGTAGTTTTTGATTGGAGACAAGCGGCTATGTTAGTGTGTGAGCGATCGTCGGGGGTCTAAAGGCCCTGACAACACCGACAATTTCGGGCCCTAGTTTTTTCCGTGTCTCCCGATCCGTTGGCAATAGTCTGCCCTTGCCTGTGGTTTTTCAGACGATTCAGGATGTTGAATTGAGAATGAGCAAAACCACTGTGATTGGCTGATCAGCGTGAGCGAATCAGTGCACAAGACCAGAAAACGAAGTTCTTCGTTTACACATTCTTGATTTTAACTAGCTACATTATGAAACTGTCTGAGCGAGAATGGTGTGAAATGGTAGCTTCATTTTTCAGGTGTCTTCAGGTTCATGTTTGTATATCCTTGGTTCTTGGCCATTGGCTGTAGTCTTTGCGGTTTGTTCAAGTGCAACCTTTTGGCTGAGACACCGTAGACCAAACAGTCGGCATTCGGCTAATTCTTTGACGTTGGTTTGGTGTGTCAGGGGGTTAAGTTTCCGGTTGAGCTACGAGGAAAGGGCCCTACATATACAGATTTAACGGGTCAGTCGAATGTAGGTCAAAAACCTTCCTTTGACCGTCTTGACATCTGCACCAGGCTCCGCCCCTCCCCACCCCCCCTCATTAACACTTGTACTGCAACCTGATTGGCTTAAAGCAAGCCCTTCTTAACATTGTCCCTTTGTGGGGGGACCTGGGGATCCACTTAACGAGACACTTTTCACTTCTGAGGCCGTAACAAAACAAAATCTGTTATGTTTTTTTTTATGTTGATGAAAGCAATTTTGAGCTTTTTTAATTTTTAATTTTTATGAGGCTCAGCACATATCTTAGCGTAGTACTAGAAGATTAAACTCTTTAAGATGAGATTACCTGTAATGTTTAAAAATATACTGATTTCAAATCAAATCAAACTAATTATAGGAGGAAAGTTTTAAGTATGGCTATGGTCGTCATTATGGTTGACATTATGGTTGTCGTCAATCATAGTTCCTATAATTTAAGAAGTTACTGGATCATTTTCCACGAAAAGAGTGCCAAAATCAGAAACTCCTTCCTCACAAACTCTGTAGGAGTCTTGGGAACACACAGCTAAATATTTTTTGGTGAGCAAAACCGGTACTTGGAAACAAGCTTAACTTATTGTTGTGATAAAGAGCTTAACGATACTTACAAGGGCTTGTGCGTTTTATAGTGTAGGTCTTTGTCGCTTCCTGGGAGGCCTGAGTGGTATCACTCACTTTAAATGACTTCCCATTATAATTGAGCCTTTTACGTGATGCCGTTCCTGGTATACGTGCCAGGGTTCAAGGTACCACTGGCCTGATTCACCTGGCGGCCATCTTGGCTCCAGACGCTTGCCGGCTGGGGGAACTGAAGGCAGAATTCCTCCCACAGAAGGAACGGTGTGAAAGGCTGAATGGCTCCTAAGGACTTTGAGGTTGTTTTCATTTAAAGCAACGCCTACTGTTTCCATCTCAACCTCTTTGCTCCTTTGTGCTCAGGGTTCAAGGTAAAACTCGGGAGGCGGTAGTGGTGGTGGCTGTGTTTTTAAATGGCTTCTGCACTTTAGTTCACACTCCAGCCTACAGGTCCCTACACAAATGCAAAACCTCTGATTAATCCAGAACATTCCTGTTCATAGAATTGTGCTGAAGATACCCTCATTAATTCTCCCTCCACTTCAACAACACCCAACCGGTTTGTTATGTGTTGTTTACATTTTGCTCATGAATGAGATGCTTCTGAGCTCAATCTACATGGAAGGAAATGGCGTCCATTTTGATAAAAGTTTGAGAAAACCCTTCAACCAGTAGATATTGAGGTGGAGTAGTGCTTGAGGTTGAAACACGGGGCTTGTTGATTGGTTGATATGATGTCAACGTTGTTGCACACACGAGAGCCTCTACTTCATCTGTCAGCACTTCACGTTGTTTTGAATTTAATTTTATAAAATGAATAATCCACTCAAAATTGTAGATCGGAAAAGAAGAATGTATTCTTCAACACGTGTGTCATGTGATTGAGCATCAGTTGTTTGATAGGTGTTGGTGGTGTGGGGGAGGTTATCAGTGACTTGATGATTGAATGTTGTCACGTGATCTGCGCTGGGGGTGAAGGCTGATGCCAGTGTATCTAGTGGTGGTGTATCTAATGACAACACACACAGTCAACGGTGATATCTGACTAGGACCTGGAATGTCCGACCCTTGACCTCCAGAGGTAACTAGGAGGACACGGCAATGGGGGGGGGGGGAGAAGCTTTTTAAAAAGTAAGCGGCTGCTACATTACGTTGCTCAAGGGTAAAGGGGTTTAAGGATATAACATACATGTTTTGTTTAAGTTTTTGATGTACTGTATTCTAGTCATGAAAATGAACCGTCTTTTTTTTGTTATAGATTATGGATTATTCCAGCGTTGTGTTTAACATCTTTGCTGTTGCTGTTCTTAACCTTTTCTGATTAGACTGTCTGTCTTGTTTCAACCATTATATTCAGCATTCCCACACACTACCTTGGCGACTGCGCCTGTGTCAACACATTTACGGCCAGATTTACACCACAGCTGCACACACACACACACACACACACACAGAAACACACATGCACGCCCATACGCGCACAGCCCATGTAATCACTTCAGCCTCCCCCCCCCCCCCCCTCCCCTAGGACAGGAGTTGCCGGGGCAACCGCACATTCTTCTGTGAACTTTGAAACTGTGGCACGCACACACATACACACACACACGCAGCTTAGATTGATTCTGACCTCGTTGCTAATCTCAGAGCTAACTTTTTACGGCTGGTGTGTTTTTGTGATAAGTAATGAGAAACCACAAGTAAGGGTTAGTAATAAATGATTGCTGCTTGAAGTGACTTGATTTTTTGCATGACATTAAAATGTCCAACTACTGCTACTACTACTTCTACTAAAAACAGGCTGTCAGAAGGGCAAAAATGGAAGCAGAAACTTCATCCATGCAGGTCGTTATGGTGATTGAGTGCAGCTTGTGGGGGAGACACTTGGTATCCCAGCAAAAATGGACTGGATTGTCCAGAGTAGACCGGGCTCCCAAAATGCAACACTTTGCTCATCTTAAACATTATAAGAGATTGATGGGCAATCGAAATGTAGGATTTGCCAACAGAAATCTAAAACGAAAAAACGTTTCAAACTAAAGTGAGAAACGCTTAACCAAAGTCATTTTTAACAACCAATTAGGGGACTTGATATAGTTAAGCCATCAGTCAGTGGCTAGCATCAGCAAGTTAACAACATGAACACGAATCAGGGCTCAGCTAGTAGACACCTGTTGGCCCCGGATGGTTCGGATTGGAATTGAGAGTCCAGTTCCCGAGTGGAGACTCCTGCTCCGGTTTTGTGCATCCACCGTGAAGGTCCATCCACTCCTGAATGTGTGTCCATGTGTAATCATGGGGGTTCCCATTCATTGTCATGCTAATCGCGGCCGTGGGAGGGAGTCTGTGCGGTAGAGGGATACGCAGACGGAGAGGCGAGGGGAAGAGATATTGACAATGAACTGTCCGAGAGGGGCTCTCCTTGACTGAAGCGCTGTGTGAGTGTGAGTGTGCGCGAGCGTGCGTGTGTGAGTGTGTGTGTGTGTGTGTGTGTGTGTGTGTGTGTGTGTGTGCATGCGTGCACTTGCTTCCTTCTCTTATTGGAGTGTCGACATTACAGCAGGTGGGTAGAATTAAGTAGCACGCATGTCCGTGTTGTTTTACTTTGTCACCTTTGTGTTACCTTGTGTGTCTGTTTTACTTTGCGTGTGTGCACATGTAGTCATTAATGTGTTACTTTGTATTTATTTTATCTTCCACTTGTTTAACTGTGTCTCTTGGGGATTTTCGTTTACTTCAAATTTAACCTGAGTTTGGCTCGGTATTCATATTTGTGACCTGTCAGGTTGTCAGTGTTCATGCATGCGTGCTTCATGTTTTTGCTGTGCTTAATGCATTGTGGATCAAAGACTGTGCTCCTGTGACTGAATGAAAAGTTGTGGGCCTCTTGAGATACAACTTTATTCTGTGGCTGCTCAGCATAAGGTATTGCAGTGTTTTCAGTAACTTTGTACTCTGATATCTGGAGAATATAAATTACATGTCCATACATTTTTTAAATTTTATTGAAAAGTTTAATATGAGAACAGATTTATTGGTATCGCAACATGTTAGGCTGCAGTATGTGGCCATTAGCCGTACAGTAGCTTTCTACGGTCGACCAGAACACACCTCCACTGAAGCAGAGGAAGAGTTAGGGCTGTTTGTTTAAACTGTAATACCGATAATCCTCTGTATGGATTGTCTGCCCAACTGCAGTGTTTATTTGTCCGAACCCTTCCGTTTGGTTTATTATTGTAGCAAAAAAATTATCCCATGAGAAAGAAATACACACATTTTATATTTCTACTCACAGGCTTTCGGCATTAACTTTGTGCAGCTTCTGCTAAACTATTTGTCCTTCCTGATTATGATATTTAATTTGCATTGTTTCTGAATTGCTAAGTACTGGTTAGAAATTTAAATATTTAAATATAGCTTACTTTATACTCATAGCAATAACTTTCTACCTCAATAAATCCCATATGCCAAACTGTGTTGGTTTTAATGGTGGAGATGGTTACTGGCCTTACTTACACACTATTTGTATCCAGAAGTCTCTGATCACTCCAGGTATGCCAGTACATGAGTATATGCTCAGGGTCACCTTCTAGAACAATGTAAACATAGAAGGAAAAACATGAGTATATGGGTCCTGTTTGATATCTGGATCATATCTGCATCATATGATATGCAGTAAACAAGAATAACTTGAGCTAGTGTCTGCTTTACTAATTCACGTATTCCCAGAGCTCCTCGGTTCATTTTGTTCTTTGAAACTTCATCACGCAGACCTTGCATTCATTCAACAATGCAAATTATATTGAAGTATTCCAAAGTGGAATAAAGTTGGTCAACACTTTGTACCTGTCCTGCTCTCACTTCACAGCAGTAGCACTTGTTCTCAAGTCCCGTAGCGTTATTAATCGTGTGTTTGTTTTGTGAAAGAGATCTGGGTCATCTTCTGAATGTGGGTCTTTTGCTAATCATTGATGTCTGTATTACATACCTCTTCTAATTCCACTGTCCCTAGACCACCTATAATTACATTTTGTGGGCAACATGGTGATACAATGTAATGCTGCTAAGTATGATCACATTGATCTTGACAATGTTAAGCGGAGATAATGATAGATGAAAGGATATTGTTTATTATAATCATTGTTTAGTTTTGTAGTTTTTTGTTGGTCCATCGGGTCAGCTCCATATCAGCATGCGATAAACACCACCACAATAAAATGATTGGTTAACAAAAAAATGTCATCCTTATTCAGTGACATTACAGGACAGCGTGTTAGGATGAAGTGTTCACCTATTACTTTATTATTTTTTTTTTTATGTTGAGTCATAGTTGTCACTCCCAAATCCTTGTCAAGATAAGATTTGTGGTTTATAAATTCCGGGCATGGAGTTAAGGGGTGTGTGTGTGTGTGTGTGTGTGTGTGTGTGTGTGTGTGTGTGTGTGTGTGTGTGTGTGTGTGTGTGTGTGTGTGTGACTCCACGTGAAGCATAGCCAAACACACCTGTGTGCATTGTGAATTGTGTTCCACACCCACATTGTAAGCATATGAAACATGTGAGCAGAACTCTATGACGAGTTAATAGTTGGTGTCAATATAATCGCTGCCACACTGGAAATTTGTGTAACACAGTCAGTCGGTGTAGGCGTACATTTTTGCTGAATAGAATGGCAGTCCATGTACTATAACAGATCCTAACCCTTAAAAATGTCCATTGAATAGAACAAAATGTATTCTATAATATACTAATAGGGTTTTGCACAACTGATATCCATTTTCTGTAGAATTAAGTTCAAAGAACATACTTTGTTTTGCTTCAAACATATCTTTTGTCAACAAAAGAATCTCTAATTGTGCAGAAAACAAAAAATGGAATTTCAGAAATTGGGTCAAAATCCTGTGTTGCCTTTCAGAGGAGGGGAAATAACAACGTAATCAAACATGAGAAGTAGAGCGTGGGACGTGCATGTTTGCATGCTTGTGTGTGTCAGTGCATGTGTGTGTTTTTGATCTAATGTGGGAATGAATGAGTGAACGGAATCCAATTAAAACCAAGGATTGTTTTGTGTGTGTGTTTGTGTATATGTGTGATTGGTGGATTCAAATAAAGAATTAAATGTCACTCTTAACTTAAATACCACTGCATGTGGTCACGTTTTGATCAGAGGGGAAGGATTCACAGGATATTATTGATATTTATCACACATATACCAAACCTTTAATTTTACCATCTCCAACCCTTGACTGACCCTAACTCAATCTCTAACCTAATATCTAAACATAAAAATCACTAACCTTATACTTTAACGTTACCATCTATAACCTAATACCTAAACATCACCATCTCTAACCTTATCTTGACACTCAATAATCATATACCGGCCTTAACACAACCATCTCTAACCTAATCTTGGCATCTCTGACATAATATCTAAACCATACCATCTCTAACCTAGTCTTCATATCTAATACTTAAACATAACGCACTTAAACACATGTTTCTGTTGCAGCATGGGAATAATCCTCAGAGGAAGGTTCGGGTTGCTCCCGTGGTGAGACGCAGGTCAATGTTTGTGTGGATTACCAGTGGACTTGTCTAGATAAAGCGTCTGTCTAAATATAGGGCTCATTTGTGTTCCTTAGAGCAGCGCTAGTCCAAACTCCGGATATGACTAGTGGCAAGACGATCTTTTATGATGACGTTTTTTTTTTTTTTTTGGAATTGAGGTCTACCAGACACCAATTGGAAACCCCGACCAAAATCAACAACTTGAACCAGTTCAGTGGCATTTCCCCTTCTTCTCCACCATCACCGACTCCCTCTTGCCTCTACGTACTACCCAACACCCACATAAATCACCCCCGCGCCCCTACCGTCTTCTCTCTCCTCTTTCGCATTTATTATTATTTCTCTCACCCTTTCTCCTCCTTTTTAGTATTCTCTCGTTCTCTCCCTCCCTCTCTTTCTCGGTTTCGCCTTAAGCTTTGTCCCTCCTTTTTCACAACTCTTTTCTTTTTACTATGGTCTCTCGTTTTATCCTTGTCTCACTTTGCTTGGCCCGTCCCCCTGGCACGTCCCCCTGGCTCGTCCCCCTGGCCCGTCCCCCTGTGTTGTCCCTCTGGCCCCTCGGAGCCGATAGGTCTGTCCTCTCTGTCCCGGGCCATTGTGCTCCGAGAGACAACAAGCCACAGTCCACTCCTCTTTAAGGCCGCATTGAGGCGAGGCAGTGGTGCGTGTACAACCAACACACACCCGTCACACAAACACAGCACACACACTTGTCACACAGCCAAGATCAGGCCTGGCCCAACGATAGTGAGAACATAGATCAAATGCCAGGCAGGCGAGACCAGGAGAAAGAATGGGAGGAGGAGGAGGAGTGGTTTGGGCGGGGGGGATGGGAGTGTTTGATTGAACCTGGAATCCCGTTTTTCCCCCACATTCTTCTGTGTTGGTCTCCCTCTTTACCTTTCCATGTCTCCCTCTGCTTCCCCATTCTCTATCCCTCTCTCCTATCTCTCCACCATATATTCAGGTCTGATCCTCCTCTCCTTTACGTCTCTCTTGATCGCTCTCTCGTATCCATTGCTGCAATTAAGCCCTGTGTGTATCACAAATTGGTTTCTATTGCTTTCTCTCTCTCTACTTTCTGTTTCCCACGTTGTCCTCTGCCTGGGCTTCATCACATGCAGGGATTGTTCCTCTTCGTAAGGGGGCTGAATATATTTATTCAAATCTTCTCTAGTTTATTTGCCTGCGGAAATAATTTCCTTTCAGGCGTCAAACCACAGTTTTGTAGCCTGGGAACCACATGAATCTTCAGGATAATGTTTTATTTGCTTTGGCATATGCGTCTGGCCCCCTGCCTATTCAGACAGACGTCCAGCAGACCTGGCCTGGGTCGGGCGATCACAGCCTTTTAGCTAATACAGGGCGGGTTTGAACAGAATCTCCTGTGAGAATGGGTGAGGCGTTTTCATGTACGACCAACATGGCTTGCCTATGCTGTGTGTCACACATATTGTTGCTCTGATTGGTTGACTGTCTTTCCAACTACCGTACTTCCCGAGACATTTTGGTTCTGGGCCCACCTTTAGAGTAGAAAATGTACTGAGAGGATCCTGAGAGGTTCAGAATTGGTCTGACATTGGCAGGTTATCTGTTTCGTACACATGGCATATAACTAGATTGCATATAAAATGAGTGTAGAAATCTCACGGCAGTGGACCAGACCCAACCGGTCCGCGACGCTGAAGCTCACTCTCTCTCTCCTCTGCCTCCACAGAGATGACCCTGCTGTCGGCTGAACGCAAGTGCCTGGACTCCAGCCCTCTGTCGGACACGGCCCCCGCCACCGCCTCCGCCCTGGCCCCCGGCGGCCCCGCCCCCTCCCCCGGGGCCGAGGACCCCGAGCTGAGGATGATGGAGAAGCGGGAGAAGGTGGTGGAGGAGCTGCTGCAGACGGAGAAGGACTACATCAAGGACCTGCAGATGTGCGTCAGCGAGATCGTGGAGCCGCTCCAGCGCAAGCAGGTGGGTGGTGGTGTCTGGTTGGGTGGGGGGGAGGGGTTGGTGGTGTTATGGGTGGTGCTGGGTTGGAAGGAGGGGTGGTGGGTGTTGGGCTGGAGGGGAGGGGAGGGTGCTGTTTGTAGGTTGGTGCTGGCTTGGAAGAAGGGTGTTGGTAGTTGGTAGGTTTTGATGGTAGGTTGGTGCCTGGCTGGAGGGCGAGTGTTTTATTAGGTTTAAGAGTGTACCAAAATTCTTTGCACTAAGTTTTTAAATGAGTTAGTTCACTCCTTTTGTTACGGGATTTATCGGAAATGAAATGTGCTTTTTATAATAAAATGTAAATTCTACTATTATTGTTAATGTTCAGAGAGAGAAAAAATAACCAGTTCAATCATTTAAAAGATTTCATATATGTGGAAAACGTTAACATAGGGCTGAGGAGTGTATGTAGAGTGAACCCCGTTTGAAACAAGCATCTCATACCCTACGCGTGTACCTAATCTGTGTTGAATCCCCGTTGCCTTTAAAGGTGCAGAACGTGGACTATGACGGCCTGTTCGGAAACATCGGCTCGGTCATCGACCTCTCACAGCGGCTCTTCCGCGAGCTAGAGGAGACTGACTCCATCGGTGAGAAGACATTTCCTCCTTCAGAGATACATTCTTCTTCTTCTACTCTCTATGGTTTTCATAACTCTCCCATTCTTTTTTCGTATTGCTATGGTTATATGAGAAAGGTGGTAAAGAGGAGCTAGGCTGAAACTTTTTTCACCAAAACATGAAATACATTGCTTAAAGTCACACATTCAGTTAGAGGAAGTTTAAAGAATCTATAAAGAAAGATAAACAGAATTGTATGCATATGTAGCATTCATATCGCTTATGCATCTATATCATTTTTTATATTTAACCCATCTTTTATGTTGTGTTCTGCAGGAAAGGTATTTCTGGACTTTAAATCTGAGCTTGAGGACGTGTACAAGATCTACTGTCAGAACCACGACGACGCCATCGCTCTGCTGGGGACCTACGAGAAGGACGAGAGCATCCAGCGGCACGTCCTGGAGTGTCTGGAGAAGCTCAGGTGACTAGCTCTAAGAGCTGCTAACTCCAGAATTGCTAGCTCTTTAGAAACGATTGGATTTAGAAAGGCTAGCTTAGAATTAGAACGTCTAGCTTTAGCACTGCAATTTTTTAGAAAGACTTTCACGAGAAGAACTGGTTTGCTTGTCGATTTTCTAGTATCAGAATTTGTAGCTTTAGAACGTCTAGACAAGAGTGCTAGCTCAAGAAGTGCTGGAAAAAGAATTGCTACGTTGAGAATGCTAATTTGAAAAGCAAATAACTTAAGTGTTTTAGGATATCTGAGGAGAACATGCACGGCTCGTGAAATGGGAATGAAATACTACTACATGTTTAATCGTCTTGTTGATGTGTGTGACACCCTTAATGAAGCAGTGCTCTCTGATATCAGAAAGTATCCGAGTGCGTCTATTGCCCTTCAACATGCATGCGTGTGAAAACCAACAACATGCAACTTTCCCTTGGGTGTGTGTTTTTAATGCATGAACCCTGACCGTATGAAACAACTACAAGGTTGAGGTTAAACATTAACAGTCAATAACTGAGGGTTATGCATTTGAGTCAGAGTTTCTCAGCTTGGAAACATGAATCATGAAACTATCAATACCAACATCATTCCTTAATGAGTCGTCAGGAGTGTAAAGTCTGGGGTTTGGTTATCGGAGTCAATTCCAAGGCAATCGGGTTTGACAGTTTAGTTGTTATTTTTGTCTTGCATTCAAAATGAAATACGGCGACTTTCTTGACGCAAACATTGAACACACACACACACACACACACACACACACACACACACACACACACACACACACACACACGTCATCAAAGGTGACATACTATGCAAGCGCGTTAAGAATGTCCTCCGCCAGGTTGGTCTTGTCTCATTGTCGCAGGTATTTAGGGGACTACAGTCACACAGGAACTTGCTTTGTCCTGTAGAACGCTATCAGCCATCTTTGTTTGATGATACTGACACCTAGCCTGTGGTAGAGAGGAAGCCCATAGGGGACGAAGGGGCATACTATGACCAAGAAAAAAAAGAAAATCCTCAAAAACCAGACTACATGATGAATAACGGTATAAAACAAACCAGGTCTAAACCAAATTGACATTGGATTTAGTCTGGATTATTTGCCTCTGGTTCTTACACTGCTGTTTTCCTTGTCCCTTTGGACGGTGTGAACAGTAAAGTCAACACAACATGGTGGTGCCCCAGCTTCTGTTAGCATAGCCACCTGACCTAGTGAAGACCTTGTAGGGGAACAAGAGAGACACACCGCAACACTTTTTGTACACTATAACACATTTTTTAAACAAAAAATGTAGGATTTTAATGTATAAGGGACTTTAGCGAGTTTTCCAATACAAAAACAAACAATTTTAACTCGTATCCTTTTTTAAATTAATTGATTAAATTTAAGGTAACTTTTGTGGCTCTATTGTAATTAATACAGAAATGATATAGCTATATAATAATACAGAAATGATGTAGCTATATAAATCCATTTATTCATCTATTATACACTGTAGTTTAACAACCCCTGACTTTAAGTCCTCACGCACCAGTAACAGGGTATATTTTGTCACGCATGGCGGTATTTATATTAAACATTGAGTCTACAGGGAAGTTCCGTGCTTGAAAGTCTCTTTTTTTTTTTATAAGCGAGCACAGCTCTTCGGACAATTCATTCATTCAGTTTGGGAGGCGAAGCCTCTGGCCAGTCAAGAAGAAACGATATAAGCCGTAACCATGGCAACCCTGCTCCAATATCCCAGTGGGGCACTGCTCAAATTCTTCTGTACTTACAGGAAGAACAACGGGAAGCCGGGTTGTTTAGTGGCCACAGTCGTTTAGGGGGTCTGTTAGTGTTCAGTGGTTATGTCGTTTAGGAGTTTTAGTCTCTCTGTAGTTATGGTTTATTACTTCTATAATTCCATAGCTCTGTAGTTAAGACTTTCTATATGTTTAACAGTTATGTCGTTGAGAGGTTCTAAACTCCTGTAGAACTACTAAACTAACTTACGTAGTTTAGTAGTTCTGTAGCTTTAGTAGATCTGTAGTAGTTGCACAGGCCTCAACACGACAGCAAAGCTCCTCCATCTACTCTTTGTGTGTGAACTGTGTTTTAGACTCTGAGGCACCTCTGTACTTGCAGTCGCTGTGTATGTGAACACCAAGGCTACTCTAAAACCCATCATGTGTTATCCCTCTCTCTTCTCTTCACCTCTGCCACAGGGCTGTCTATCGAGCGTGGTAAGTTTCTTCCCCCTCAAAGTCCTTTCTGTCTCAGATCATTTCCTTGCATGAGAAATCATCCCGTCCCCGCATGCCATCGGCTCCTACTAATCTACCGGCCTGGGAATGACATGCAGGCGCCTGTGTGTGTGTGTGTTTACCGTACATCCTGTGGTGGCTTTTTAAACTCAAGCTGCGTGTGCGTGCGTGTGTGCTGTGTGAACTTGTGGCTCTACAATGGATCATACTGTCCTGTTTCCTCTGCAGGAATTAATGGGCTTTCTTATTTGTGTGTGTGTGTGTGTGTGTGTGTGTGTGTGTGTGTGTGTGTGTGTGTGTGTGTGTGTGTGTGTGTGTGTGTGTGTGTGTGTGTGTGTGTGTGTGTGTGTGTGTGTGTGTGTGTGTGTGTGTGTGTGTGTGTGTGTGTGTGTGGGCTCGCGCTGCGCCTTTATTGAGAAGGGTTCCGCTACTGCTTGTGTGCTCTGTGGTCCAAGAGAAAAATGATTGTTTTTCTGGACAACGCTGAGAGGGGGTGGTGGTGCAGGGAAGGGCTAAGGGTTTCCTAAGATGCTTGCTTTATGCCATCTAGTGGTGGATAACAGCAGAAACATAACGTTTAAAAGCAACAAAAAACTCCTAAAAATAAAGTTGCTCTTGATTGCCTGCCATAACGAAATACATTTGTTTTATAATTAACTGATTCGTTATGTGATTGAAATCAGAACAGTAGGATCCTCAAGCCAATCAAAGCAAGTAGTATGATGATTGATCTGCTTGCCATTCTCTCGAAAAGAAATATGACATAACGGTGGCTTTTTTTTAGGGTTTTTATGTCTTTTTTGTAAGCTTGAAATGCTACTCTCAGAACATCAACGCCCAGATTATCCGCTGCTGCCTCTCGCTCTGCCTCTCGCTCGCTCGTGTGCCTCGCTCTCCTCAATCCAGTCCACCTCTTGCTCCGCCTTCCTGGTTCTCCTTTCAACCTCGCTGTGGATCTCCACCCTCGGTCTGACACTCTCTCTCTGTCTCTGTCTCTCTCTCTCTCTCTCTCTCTCTCTCTCTCTCTCTCTCTCTCTCTCTCTCTCTCTCTCTCTCTCTCCCTCCCCCAGGGGGAAGACCAACTACATCAACCTGGGCTCCTTCCTCATCAAGCCGGTGCAGAGGGTGATGCGCTACCCCCTGCTGCTCATGGAGCTCCTGGGGGCCACCCCTGAGGGCCACCCCGACCACGCCCAGCTCTCGCTAGCCCTGCTGGCCGTCAAGGAGATCAACGTCAACATCAACGAGTACAAGCGCCGCAAGGACCTGGGTACGTCTGCTGCAGGGCTGGTTGTAGCTAGGCTGGGTGGAGCTGGGCTGGATGTAGCTAGGCTAAGTGTAGCTATGCTAGGTGTAGCTGGGCTGGGTGTAGCTGGGCTGGGTGTAGCTGGGCTGGGTGTAGCTGGGCTGGGTGTAGCTAGACTGGGTGTAGCTAGGCTAAGTGTAGCTATGCTAGGTGTAGCTAGGCTAGGTGTAGCTAGGCTGGGTGTAGCTGGGCTGGGTGTAGCTGGGCTGGGTGGAGCTGGGCTGGGTGGAGCTAGGCTGGGTGGAGCTGGGCTGGGCGGAGCTGGGCTGGGTGGAGCTGGGCTGGGTGGAGCTGGGCTGGGTGGAGCTGGGCTGGGTGGAGCTGGGCTGGGTGTAGCTACGCTAGGTGTAGCTAGGCTGGGAGGAGCTAGGCTGGGTGTAGCTAGGCTGGGAGTAGCTACGCTAGGTGTAGCTAGGCTGGGAGGAGCTAGGCTGGGTGTAGCTAGGCTAGGTGTAGCTAGGCTGGGTGGAGCTAGGCTAGGTGTAGCTAGGCTGGGTGTAGCTAGGCAGGGTCTAGCTAGGCTGCTGTAGGATGAAGACCGGGCTTAGTTACTTTAGGTTGCCAACAGGCTGCTTTCAATGGGGTTGGCTCAAAAGTGTAAAGATTATGAATAGTGAAAGTACATGGTTAGGACTTCGTTTTATTATAGTATTATTCTCATGTATTTACATTTTTATTATTTTTCAACACTGTTTCGTAAACAATGGCAAATAATTATCTTATTTGGAGATCCAAAGCCCAACGAACCAAAACCCAAGAAGAGCTCACATTTTGCTTCATATTTGAAAAACGACCCTGAAAAAGCCGTTGAATTGAAGTCGAATGTAACTGGGCTCTATTTTCAGTGTATTGTATTGTATAGTGTATTTTGGTGCCAAATTTCAAGTAAATATTATCTCCGGTTTCACCCGATATGGCTGCATGCTTTGGGCTTAACGATCAATCTACAATTTACGTTAGTGACCCTTTGGATGTACCCCTTTGGATGTACAGTCTAGCTTTTTAAGATAGCTTTGTCCCCAGTGGGTTCTGTTCTCTGACTCCGCCGCGCCCTCTGCTGTCCACAGTGATGAAGTACAGGAAAGGGGACGAGGACACGCTGATAGACAAGATCTCCAAGCTCAGCATGCACTCCATCATCAAGAAGTCGAACCGTGTCAGCAGCCACATCAAACACCTCACCGGCATGTCCCCCCAGGTATCTAAGCGCTTGGCTGGCCCTTTTACTTCTGCTGTTTTTTTACAGTTCTCTTTTTAATTGAATGTCTTTTAAAGATTAGCCTTTTTAAATGTCTAAGTGATTCCTCTCTATGTTAAGCTCTCTGGAAGGTCTTAAGGCCGATTCATAACTCCGGATCCAGACAAAATTCGTCCATCCGTATATATAGTGTAATATAAGTATATAGGTACCTATATCGTATAATATAAGTATATAATGTTAAATGCAATATGCATATCAGATATTATACTACTCTCTCTATTTTCATGAATGGTTGGATTTCTGACTCTATACTCCCGCCCTGATTTCCGTTGGTATTGCGTCCTTTGAGACAAAGCCAGTGGACGGGAGTCTGTTCAAACCGTAGCGTTTGTTTCCCCTCAGGTCAAGGACGAGGCGTTTGACGAGGCGGAGAAGAGGTTCCGTCTGCAGGAGAGGCTCATCAAGTCCTTCATCAGGGACATCTCCCTCTACCTGCAGCACATCCGCGAGTCGGCCTCGGTCAAAGTGTTGGCGGCCATCAGCTTCTGTGACATCTACACGGACCGCAGCTTCATGGACCCCGAGTGCTTCCAGAGAGCTCACCGCTCCATCAGCGACAAGCAGTTCACCCACTTTGTAAGACCTCGACCTCCTGCTGGCGCTTACTGTGGAGTCAGCCGCCATAGGCTTTATCCCAGTGCCACCAGGGCTTTACCATTTAACCTGTACCCTTTAACCTTTCCCCTTATCGGTCCGTTGGCCTCATTGGGATTGGACCCAGCACTTTTTGGCTGGGAGTCTAACCTGCCCCATCCCCCACACCCTATCCTGCTGAGTTAACGTTAACTGACCTGGAGACGTATGACATCCTGACACAAGGATTAGATCATATTTAAGATCCGGTCAACACATTAGGAATAATACGATTGCCCCCCCGAAAAGGTCTAACATTTGATTGATTCGATTCGAAAATGTGACTTGTACAACAAATAACAAGGTCATGTGACCAACAACTAACACCTTTGATTCTCTCTCTCTCTCTCTCTCTCTCTCTCTCTCTCTCTCTCTCTCTCTTTCTCTCTCTCTCTCTCACTCTCACTCTCACTCTCACTCTCTCTCACTCCCCCCCTCTCTCTCTCTCACTCCCCCCCTCTCTCTTTCTCACTCCCCCCCTCTCTCTCTCTCACTCCCCCCCTCTCTTTCTCCCACCTCCCCCCTCTCTCATTCTCTCACTCCCCCCCTCTCTCTCTCTCACTCCCCCTCTCACTCTCTCTCTCTCTCTCTCTCTCTCACTCTCTCCCTCTCCCCCTCTCTCTCTCCGAGCAGAAAGAGCGCACGGAGGCCCTCGTCACGGGGCCCCTGAACCAGCTGCTGCTCATGTTCGCCGGGCCCCACAAGCTGATCCAGAAGCGCTTCGACAAGCTGCTGGACTACGACGGCTGCAAGGAGCGCGCCGAGCGCATGAAGGAGCGCCGCGCCCAGGAGGAGCTGCGCGCCGCGCGCAACAACTACGAGGCGCTCAACGCCCAGCTGCTGGACGAGCTGCCCAAGTTCCACACGGCGGCCGAGGAGCTGCTCACCGGCTGCGTGCGCGCCTTCGCCCGCGCACAGAAGGACTTTGTGAAGCGGACCCTCGGCGAGCTGAAGCCCCTGCTGCAGGTAGGACGGGGGGGGAGGGGGGGGGGGGGGGGGGGGGGGGGGGGGGGGGCGCTGGAGGGATGAGTGGGGAGGTCGAGAAGAATGGGAGGGGGATGTGGAAATGGAGGTATGGATGGGTTGGAGGATGGATGGATGACGGATTGAGGAAGGAAGTATGGAGGGAACAATTGATGGGTGGGGAGGGGGAGGTTACTGGAGAGTGGAGGGTGGGACGGACGGACGGATGGATGGAGGAGGAGGCGGGAGGGTCCTGTTAAGATGATGCGGGAGGAGGAGGAGGGAGAGCAGGGCAAGGAAGAGGGTTGTTATGACGATGGAGGAGGCGGAGGTAGAGTGAGTTGTTTTTAGGAAGATTGAGGAAGTCGGTGTGAGGTAGATGTGGTTGTTGTGGTGTGACTTGGGTCAACACATGGCACATATCCCGCCTTTACTGACTCATCGGCTCTTTGCCTCTCCTCCTCCTCCTCCTCTTCCTCCAGGTCTCCAGTCTCTGCAGCACGGAGGGGAACCTGGTGTCGGTGTTCCAGGAGGAGTACACTCGCGTCCTGAAGCTCCTCCAGAGCTTCAGCTTCTGCCCCGAGAATCTGCCCGCCTCCTCCTCCACCACCACCGGCACCTCCACCTCCATCTCCTCCTCGTCCTCGTCCTCCACCATGCGGAAGACCTTCGACAAGAAGCCCATGGAGAAGCAGAACTCCAAGAAACAGCTCCAGGGGCCGGTACGTCGAGATGGTCCTCCATTTGAGGCTTCCTCTCAGTCTATTGCACTTCCTGTCCTCACTGTTCCCCAGACAGGACTCTAGGGGAGCTGTGATGGATTCATTTGTTTACTATCATCATTAAGCTGCAGATACTTTTATTCCATGTGTCAGAGCTCAGCCAATATATGATTATGTTCCTTTTTTTTATGAAATGGCGGGATTTAACTCTTTCTTTTATATACAAATTGTATAGAATTTGTAAATTGTATACAAATTGTTGTAATAATGTCCTGACGGTCCTCTTGGGGATCCAGAAAGTGCTCTGTCTTCAAGCCACTGGTTCTTGCTCTGTCCTAACCGTATGTTTTATTCCCTCCGGGTCCCTCAGCCCAACTACATCCCCCAGACGGACGAGCAGCGCTCGGGCCTGCTGGCGCGCTACACCCCGGAGAAGCTGTTCCGGGCGGAGAGGAACTTCAACGCGGCGCAGGACCTGGACATGTCGGTGATGGAGGGCGACCTGGTGGGGGTCATCAAGCAGCAGGACCCCATGGGCAGCAACAACCGCTGGCTCATTGACAACGGAGGTAGGTCCACTGCACCTGGCCGACGGCGGGGCGAGAGATGGCGTTTTTTGTTGGGCTTTTTAGGACTTGTAGGAGAAGGGCGGGGGAAGAAGTTAAAGACAGTGGGTTGAAAGAAGAGAGCGAAGGGAAGGTAGAACTGGGCAGATTTGTCCTCACTCCAATGCAAATTTAAGACACGCCAGACAGACAACCTACAAATAGAAGACAACAAGCAATGCATGTTGAAAGCAGTCTAAAATATACAAGGGTCCCTTTAATGGTTTACTATTTAGATATACGAAAATAACTCTGAGTGGATTTGAACATGGGTCGCTAGCAGATATATCCCCTACTTGATGGATGTACTAGCGGTTTCAGCCATCAAGCTGACTCCAGACCCCTTCCTACAACATAGAGCTGCTCTTTAAAAATGTAACTGTTTATTATGATTTTTTATTTCTTTATTAATATTAATAATATATTTATATTTAAAGGTTTCAGCTGGTTTCAGCTTTCAAAGCCTTCAATTGTATTGGCTAGTATCTACCACATCAAACTATCTCTCTTGTTGGAGATCAGCTATTTTATTTCCTTGTTTTCCTTTTTGTTTGAAATCTGATCAATAGAATGCCTCCTGATAATAATGGATATCATTGTCCTCCCCCCCCCCCCCCCCCCCCTCCAGTCACCAAGGGCTTCGTGTACAGCTCCTTCCTGAAGCCCTACAACCCGCGCCGCAGCCACTCGGACGTGTCCATCGAGAGCCAGTCGTCCAACGAGTCGGGCTACGGCGGCTCCTCCCCCGTCTTCTCCCGCCAGAACAGCACCAGCACTTTGACCTTCAACCAGGAGGCCGCCACCGTCAGCTTCAGCGCCGCCCAGCCCTCGCCGCAGCCCTCCATCGACTCCGCCTCCGTCACCGGGCGTCGCCACCGACGACGGGACGAGCCCGCCTCCTTCGACCCGACCGGGAGCGCCTCGGCTCCTCGGAGGGAATACCCCCCGGAGCACGCGCTGCGGGACGCCACCGACGCCGCCGTCGCCGCGGACGACCGCCACAGGCACGCGGCGCATCACAGAGACTCCCAGGAGCGCCCGGGTCGGGCCGCGCCCGCCAAGGCGCCCGAGCCGTCGCCCACGGACGCCCCTCACAGCCGGAGCAGCGGGAGTTTACAGCGCTACGCTCAGGCGGACGCGGGTCCCGGCGGCGGGAACAACGGCGGTGGTTCCTCCCGGGGCCGTAGCCATGGCGACAGCGGCGGCAGCCTGAGGGGGAACGCGTACGCCCGGGACGTGGAGTACATGGAGCCGGAGCTGGAGCCGGAGGCCGATAAGGAGATAGACGGACACCAGGTGAGGGTGGGCTCTGGTGATGAGGGGGCCGGGACACTCATGACCAATGGCTGTGTGAGCTCTTCTGACACTGAGTCATGGAGTAGAATCGCTTTGGACCGAAGCCACTTAAATGTGAGGCTGAGAACATTCAAAACATACGATTTTAGAATTGGAGTAATTCCATGAAATTCCCACTGCTGCAGAACCAGGTTTCTGATGACCAGCTGGACAGAACACAGGGTTTTAAGGGTTTTGATCAGAGATTAGAGGTAGTGACCACCAATTCAGAGACTTGCTTTGGGTTGATTTTGTATCAGCCTTCTTCAACGATGCCCAAAAATAGGGGACATTGGGTTAGGAACCCAAGAACCTTTTAGCTCGAGTCGCAAAAACCGTGCCACAAGATTATCCTGTTTTATATATTATGTTGTTATTGTATTACATGTATTATAGCAAATAATAACTGTGTGTGTGTGTGTGTGTGTGCGTGTGTCCCACCAGATCTACTACGCCCTCTACTCCTTCAGCGCCCGCTGTGCCAACGAGCTGACAATCGCGGCCCACGAGCGCGTCCGCATCCTCGAGTTCCACGACATGAACGGCAACGGCGAATGGTGGCTGGGGGAGGCGGGCGGTCGCCGCGGTTACGTTCCATCCAACTACATCCGCAAGTCCGAGTACACTTGAGGAAGGGGGCGGGGCCGGTGACGCCTCGGTTAGATTCCCGACGGGACGCCTACGTTCCGCCAGAGGCTCTGGGCGTGCGTGAGCGTGCACGTGAGGGGGAGCGTGCACGTGAGCGAGCCCTGGACGCGAAGCTGTCGAGACAGTTTGAGCGGGAGTGGAAAGTGCCGCAGCACTACAATTGATCACATGACTTCCGAACGCCTTCCTATTGGACCGTTTTGGGACCTGATGTTGTTGCTGATAGTTCGCTAGCCAGACTTCTCTTTATTTTTTTAAGGATTTGGACCGAGTGCTCTCACCTGCCAGTTGGACAGCTAGTGTTCTACATGCCTATATTTATACAAAAACAACCTTGTTTTATGATGCAGTCTTTTTTTAGTAGCTGGGATCTCTGCGTATCCGACCTGTTTTGTACCAGGTGACAAACCCGTAGGGATTCGTCCGCAGGAAGTCCCTCACCACTATGTCCACTACATGTATATACAAGAAGAGCGAGAGAAGAACAAAATGGTGTGAAACAGGAGAATGAATCGAACAAAAAAAGCACGTGTGTGTGTGTGTGTGTGTGTGTGTGTGTGTGTGTGTGTGTGTGTGTGTGTGTGTGTGTGTGTGTGTGTGTGTGTGTGTGTGTGTGTGTGTGTGTGTGTGTGTGTGTGTGTGTGTGTGTGTGTGTGTGGTGGGTCCTGACCTGTTTTGAGCGTGCACTTTTACTTTGCACGTACAACAAGCTAGAGGCTTGTGTCAGCATTTCCACAATTCCCACAGATCTAAAGAAATGCATCTTAAAAAATGGTTGATTTTTGACTGTGAAGTCATGGTTTACAAAAGCACTCTTTGAATCTATATCGTTGATCTCCATGAGAACGGGGGCTGACCTTTTGTAAAGTAAACAGATGATGAGGTGTGTGGCATATATATATATATATATATATATATATATATATATATATATATATATATATATATATATATATATATACGATTAAAGGGAGGAGGTCGACCAATCAGGAGGCCACATTGATCCCTTGTTCACTTTACTTATTTGCATTCTATATAAAGCTCCTTGTTGAGACTGTATTTCTGCACTCCCATGCCAAGCTATCACTGTTCGAATAAAAAATATTAACGGAAAAAAAAGTGTGTTCATGAGTCAATTGTGTCTTTAACAATTTGTATTTCAGACATATGGAGGACTATGCTTTTTATTGCAAAAGTAAATTTACTAGTCTGCTATCTTGGCCACGAATCCCTTGAAGACAAGATATTATTTCTCAATGGGACTTTCCTGGATAAATAAAGTTCAAATAATTAAATAATTGTGGTCGTGGAAGCGGGCGGTATCAGTTTTAAAGCCACACAACTGCAGGTAGCACGGAGGTTCCCCAATGGTCCTGCTGAGCTGTCCAGAGGGGACTGTCCTCATCATCATTCTCTCCATCATTGGGTTCCTGGTGCGGCCGCTCATAGCACTGTGGGCCGTCTGTATCTGGAAACCAGGTTTCTGATGTAGGTACTGTATATGCCGCTGGCAATGACTTGCTGTTTTGTAGATATGTTGCATACGTATGTATCAAGTGTGTGTGTATTCACGTCTTCTCCGTTGTCTGTGTCTTGTGCTGGGTGAACTATACCAGCAGAAAAATATTCGATTTTAGTGGTTAAGAAATTCAAGATTCAGATCCCTTTACTATCCCTTGGCTACTGGTAACCGCGGTCTCTCCAGTTCGATTCTTCATCTGTTTACTTTATCCAGTATTTAACGTTTTACGTCTTTTTGCGACTCCAATTTGAATTGCTCCGTTGTTCTCCTCCTCAATTAAAAGTCTCTTTGGATGAAAGTTTCAATGACATTATAACCGTAACTGTTATAATACACTGCCTAGTTTGACTGGAGACTTCTCCTGTCGCTTTAGACTTTTCAATGTCTGTGTTTAGTAACATCTTTTTGAGGTCAACATATTTTGTTAAAAAGTGTGTTTCCACTCTAAAGTCCCTAAGGTGTCCGGACTTACATCACTGGCGATCTCTCTGGAGGCTTTAGCGGTCTGGAAGGGGATGGCGTCCAACCTCAAGTCATACCCCAGGGACATCCCTTGGTCTGCGGACGCCTTGTGTGCTTTCTACACAGAGAGAGAGACCAAACGGGTCAGGACCACAGCGGGAACACTGAGCAGTGTGACGAAATGTGATCAGATTTCATAAATTATGAATGTGGACCTTTATTTTGCCTCTGGAATGAGTGTGGAGTTCGGGACAGCATTAGCATTGTCCTAACAAGCTAGCAACATTTGCTTGCTGGCAAAGCTAAATTAATTAATAACTGTACTGAGATATCATGAGAAAATGAGAATTGAATTTGTTCATAAACCAATATCATTGTACTAAGCATAACATACACATTTATAAATATAGTAAATTTGTAATTTTTATAATTTCATTGATAACTGCCATCAGCTGGAACTAATTCAATGGTTGAGCAAAACACGGCATGGTACTTTGACTTTGTGAACCTTGAGTCTCTGTCCCCAGGTTACAGTAGTGAGGGTTCTTTACCTCACTGCACGGCTGATAGCTGTTCTTAGCGTGGACCATGTCTGGAGAGTCCGTCACCGAGGTGAACGTCAGACGGTCAGAAGGCTGACAACACTTCTTCTGCAGGGAACCCAAGCCACAAAGAAGAAGAGGTTATGAAATCTAACCCACAACCTACAACCTACAAGTAGGACATTGCAGACCCAAACTGCAGCACAAAGCACACCTAAATGTTCACTATCTTGTTAAAAGTTTATCTGCTAACCACATTGTTCCTCTTTTGGCATGTGAACCCATGTTTAGATCTGAAAAGTTTTGTGACCCCACCTGGCATCATGTTCCATACATTGATCCAACTTCTGAATATCCAGACTATGAAATATCAATGTCTAATAAACACATTGCACTACACTAACTAGTAGTTTTCTGTGAGCTGTAGTGGTCTGTCTAACCCTTTCAAACCTTTAGAATAATTATTTTCAATATGATATGATAATAATGTTTAATATCTATTTGAATGATTATATATTTAGCAGCAATGCATGGAAATATATTGTGTAACCAAAACAAAAACAAACATTTTAAACAACATTTTGTGCATCATTTCTTTTATATAAATGTCCTGGACAAAATCTATTTATCATACCTTCATCTACATTCAGCATCATTGCAGAGCATCATTCTTTCCATCTAAATTCATAATCATGTCTCATTTGCAATCAATGATAGTCTTCCCTAAAAAGTTTAAATTATAATTACATAAACTTGCAAGTCAGCCCTTCTAAGAACAATTTCTAGTTAGTTACATTTGGAGGCTCTACGGTCTTAGAGGGTTCCTGTCCCCTGCCTTAACATAACGGGCCTACTCCCACTTTACATGTCAATTTCTCTTCTCATTAAAATTCATTGCAGATAAACTAGGAATTCCACAAAGTTGCATACAACAAACGAAGAAAGAAGAGTCTTAGAGGCAGTAAATTCATATTTACAAATCAGCTTTATTGTGATGCGTGTCAATCCACCTTCTCCCTACAGATGGTACAGAAAGGGAAATGGCCCATTTCAAAATGGGAATAACCCTGGTAGAGATGTAACCTTGATGACCTCCGACCCCAGCTCTGCTTTAGTTGCAGAGGTCTGTCCCACAGCATCTGGCCGTCATAAGTGTGGGCTGAGATTGCATCAGGAAGCAGTCAGATGCCTTGCTGCAACGTCTGAAGTAATTGATGGCTGATAGGAAGAAAGAAATACAATAACTATTACTACATCAACCACCATCTTTAATAAGATGACAAACGAAACAGCACAGACAAACAGGCAAAGCACCCACATCTTGAAACATAATGTCTTAAGTAACAAGAACACAGGGGAAGAGAATGAGTTATCAAACAGCGAGACATGACTTCACCGGAGGAGGAAGACCGGTCAGCTAAAGAGCAGCATGTATCGGGTCGGATAGAAGGGCGTGTGTACTTACGGGCAGGAGGTAGGAAGATCACATTTGCGCACACGTCGTTGGGTCCGCTGCACGTCTCAACCCTGTTGGAACAGCCTCTACCGATACACCGGTTGCACCTCAGAGCTTCTCCTACAGATCAAGTATATTAGATATGAGTGGTTGGTATTCTTTAAGTGTGCCATTTAAATGGAGACGTTTGGGCTGTAGGCCTCGACTCACCAAAGCTGAAGGCCAATGCAAGCACCAGAACAACCGCTAAAGTCTTCATCTTTCTTCTCTCTCTGGACTGATCCTCTTGCTTGTCTAGAAGAAGAATTTGGATTTGGATAATGGGATGGAAGTGTCTACCCCAGTGGCTTGACCGTATTTATAGAGGTGTCTGATACTTTGGGAATTTCCAATGTTGCAACAGCAGGGACATTCCTCACTTTGTCCTCACACAACTGTTATTCTTCCCATGTCCTAGATCAGAGGTGACTAATAGAAAGTGACTCAGATGTTGTTCTATCTGGATTGATTGAGAATTATTTGTATTGAATACCCCTGTTCTAGATTCTAGAGTCAGTATCACACATCATATGGTATTCCATGAAAAGTTTTTTTTTTCTATCTCTTGTTTGGCTATTCGCTTGGACTAACTAAGACATGGTCAAATGAATCAAATGTGTGGACAACATACACATGAGCATATTCAGCCCAAACACCCAATATGGGTGTGTTTACAACGTGCACACAAGCCTATGTCAATCAAACGTCCGTTATTATGCAACAATTGTGTGTTAATAGTTAAACAGTGATGACGCAAATGACTTAGAAGGCCAAATAGAAGTTTCCAGTAATCGTTGAAGATAATAAAATCACACATTTTGTTTAGATATAAATATTACATCTCTAGAGATTTACATTCCTTATGTTTATACATATTCGATAGAGTGAGAGAATTATAATTTGGGCATTGATGATAACCAACCTTTATTTGTATTCTTTGGAGAAAGGATTTCCAAAACGGTGTGGGATACACGGCTATCGTGATTTATTGATGCTTTCATATCGAGAAGTGTTGAAAATGAGTCATTACAATGTAAAGCATGCTGTACCTTGTCATGGAAAACATCTATATTGTCCAAATGTCAAGGTCAAATCTGTCTTGGACCTTGCTGCATACAGACTACAGAGTGATGGATAGTAGCCGTTTGGTTTCTTTGCAGCGACGATGTGTTTAAACCCGTTATGTCAACATTCAATTATTTGTCAAAGTCAAAGTCCAATTTATTTATATAGCACAGTATCAGACACAGTGGTTATTCAACGAGCTTTAAAAAAAAATAAAAAAATGAAATGAAATATAATATTCATATATGAATAAACAAATACAAAAATATTCAAGTTACAACAGAATAAAACAAAACAAAACAAGATTAATTGAAAGCAATAGAAAGTAAATGGGGGTTTAATTTATTTTTAAAAAAAGTTGCAGTTGGAGCAGACTACATTCTGTTGGTAGTTGGTTCCAACAGTGGACAGCATAATGGCTAAATGCTCAATCAATATTGTAAATAAGAAACTGTTCTTAATGTTTTATCTGGAAAAATAAAGGTTAAAAAAAAAAAAAAAGGCTTTTCACCCTGCTTAGACCTGACCCTAGGCACAACCAGCTGACTCAATTCTGAATTGTACTGGAAGCCAATGCAAAGACTTGAGGATTGCTGTGATGTGTTCTCTCTTTTGGATTTTGTTAAAGTTCTGGCAGCAGCATTTTGAATTAATTGCAGCTGCTTGATTGACTTTTTGGGGAGGCCAGTGAGGAGGGCATTGCAATAGTCAAGCCTGGATGATACAAATGCATGCATGAGCTTCTCTAAGTCCTGCTGAGATACGAAATCTCAGATCTTTTCAATGTTTCTTCGGTACCAGAAGGCTGTTTTAGTTGTGGCTTTTATATGATCACAAAAAATAAGATCCGCATTCAAGATAACACCAAGATTCTTTACATGGGTTTTTGTCTGAAGACTTTTAGACTAAACTACATTATTTACAAAATTATTTACACATTATGTGCACTATTTAAAGCTCCTTCTGGGGAGTCAAAGAAATTACAGAGGAACTCCCGAGTCTGAAGGGCTTCCCTGGGTCCTCTGTTACCTCCCATGTGTCTGACACTTTGTTCACACATGTTCTCCATCCCTTTGACCCTCTACCATATCTCTGTTCTTAGGCTTGATCAGATAATTATGTAGCACACATGCTGCCATGACTACCATGTCTATATGACACGGCAGCATGGATATTCTTGACAAAAAAAACCTCCATCTGGCCGCAAGAATGCCAAAGGCACACTCCACTGTCATGCGAGCTCTTGACAGCCTGTAGTTAAAGTGACCATTATGCCTTGACAGGTTGCTGCCAGGGTAGGGTCGCATCAGGTACCGCTTCAAGGGAAACGCAGCATCACCTACCATCATGTATGGCACGTCACCTTGCTGACCATAACCAGGCAGGGGGGTGTCTTCTGGCACATTCAAAGTCTTTTCACTCATTCCCCTCCCCAGTGCTGAATGAGCGAACACCCCACCATCACTTGCACGGCCAAAATCGCCAACTTGTATGATTATACATTTTGAGTCTGCATCCACCAGGGCCAACAAGATTATTGAAAAGGTTTTTTTATAATTAAAAAACTGGCTGCATGATTTTTTGGGTGCTTGAATTTGAATGTGCTTCCCGTCGATGGCCCCCAATGCAATTTGGAAAATGCCATCTTCTCCAAAAGCGCTCTGCGATAGCTGTCCATGATTCCTCCGTTGGTTTCGGCATTTGGGTCTCCATCATGTGATCGACAACTGCCCAACAGGTCATTTGAACGGAGTCTGCCACTGTTTTTCTGCCCAGCCTGTAGGCAAGAGCCAGACTCCTGAAAGACTCTCCGGTGGCAAGGAATCTGTAGGAAAATATATAATTTGTTAACTGGTGTACAACATACATGAGTTATTGTTACTTTAAAGAAAAAAATCTGTTATTCAATTATCTGGCAATTTATGTCAACAGTTGTGAAGTGCCAAGGTCGCTGGAAGGACCTAAGGGACCAATTTTCCAAAAAAAACTTTACAACCACGGAGTGGATCGGCAACAGGACCCCAAAAGGAGTGGAAATACACCCAAGCCCTGTCTTTTCTTATTCCCCACCTTCAACCCAGGAGGTACAGTGCAAACACTGAAAGGCAGTGATGGCTTACTGATTCCCAGCACACTATTTTACATATAGCACAAGTTCTAAAATAACTGAAATGATTTTCTCATTTTAAGAATCAGCATACATTTACCTAGACTATAAATCATTGTGCATGTCATTTATGCTTTAGCTCTAGAAGCAACCTAGACCAAGTTGAAGATTGGGAGGCATTGGACCTGAGCCATGGAGAGGATGTGCGGGAGGAGAATGACCATCAACCAGATCAGCATTCTCAACCTGGTTCTTCAACCAACAGGGTAGGGCTGTGCAATTGTTTTCCTAACCTAATAAATATTTGTGTTAAATAATTGTAATTTCAATGTTGATTCAAATAATTGTGATTATCATTCTTTTCCATAATCAAACAGCCCTACAGCAGACCTGCTGCACGAAAGAGGGCCTCAGCACCTTTGGAGTCTTTGGAGGATAGGCTGCTGGCTATGGTCCAGGAGCCTCCACAGCACATGCACCATCGTGTGCCACAGGAGGAGGATGAGATGTTACATTTTGCCCTCAGTCTGGTGCCCTTGCTGAACAAATTAAGTGGCTGGGGTAAGCTGAGGGCAAAGATTGCTCTTTTAGAAGGGCTCCAGGGTGTCCATGATCTGAACCAAGGGCATCAGCAGGCACAGATGCAGGGCCCTGGTCTAATTAGGCCATGGGATCAGACATCCCAGCCATCCCACCAGAGCCACCAGCCATCCCACCAGAGCCGCCAGCCATCCCACCAGAGCCGCCAACCCCAACTATTATATGCACCACCCTCACATGCACAGGCACAGAGGTACAGACCAAGTGAGGAGACTTGGGGGGGAATGTGGTGAGAGTACTGTGCCCTCACCCATTCCTCACTACACAGACTTATAGTGTATTAATAGTGCAATAAATTGTCTATTTAAATCAATATTTCCTTCGTGTTTCTCTGTAACTTGTCAACACCTAAGCCCATGCAGTTTGTCTGAAATTGATGGAGTAAGTAAAGGCGGTGCAATGCCCCCCTGGGCCTTGAGCCTCCAAATAGAGGCCCATTGAGGACCACCCTGCTCCCTCCCCAAAACCATAATAATCATGGCAAAAGCTTGTGTGTTGGCCTACCTCAGTGTAACCACAAGTCTTTGCTTGGGTTCGACTGCCAGTCTGTAATTGGTGTCCTGTCGCTGGAGATCTGCACCAATCACTGACAGGATGTGGTCCATCTGCGTTGGTGTCATACGAAAATACGATCGATGGGTTGCAGCGTTAAAACGCAACTCCTCCGCCAGGTTGTAAAATACCCCTTGCTGTCGCCTGCGCTGGTTGATTGCAGTCACCCAGGTCCGTTTCCTCTTTTTAATCCTTTGGAGGATAACAAGTAAGGCATGTGCCTTCCTCCTATTCACTGTAGGCACTGTAAAACAACTCTCTTGTGGTTAGATTGCACATCTGTCATCTATGCTAGACTATCTGCAACTAGCCTGTCTGTCATTAACGAATTAATCAGTTAGTTAGTATCACACAAACATACGTTTAAAACAACTCTGTAGAGGTTAGATTATTCACAGCTTTTCATCTATGCTAATATGTCTGCAACTAGCCTGTCTGCAATACCGAAGTTTTACATAACTTGCTATATATCAAACCTACTAGTCAGACTAATATTATATTGATCTTTGACGTGGAAGCTGGTTACCCTAGCTATTTCATTTGCAACTAGTTCGTTTGTATCAAATTAGTTAGTTGGTCACTTACCAACGTAACTTTGTATCAATGGTTTATGGTTTATGTCCGTTGATGGTTGCTTGGTAACTATGTCTAGCTCAAATTTAACGTTATACGAATGTAGTTTGATTTACGGGTTGCTGTAGACTTAATACTTACCCATGTTACTCTGATCCAGATGAACTGGTGCCGATGAACTGTGGTTTATAAAATATATAAACACAGAGATCAAAAAAGATAAAGGAGCCATTTTTAACGCGTCCAGTGTAGCCGGTTAATTAAAAATTTCCGCTTGGTGAACATTCTATTTTCGCACGGCAGAATTTCCGCGTCTGGTGTAGCCGTAGCGTCAGAGGCAGTCAATTCATAATTACATTCAGCTTTATTGTGATGCGTGTCAATCCACCTTCTCCCTACAGATGGTACAGAAAGGGAAATGGCCCATTTCAAAATGGGAATAACCCTGGTAGAGACGTAACCTTGGTGACCTCCGACCCCAGCTCTGGGCCTTAGTTGCAGAGGTCTGTCTCACAGCATGTGATCATAATAAGATTAGTCTGAGATTGCAACAGGTCGAATTCGAACCCCTTCATGCAACTTCTGAAGTAATTTACCTCTGATAGGAAGAAATATTACTGGGACGAAGGTAGACCGCATTGGCGCTCATGTTGTAGGATCCTCTGCCCGCAGTGTTTCCCCCAGGAACTGTCTTAGTCAAGGTGGTGTTTTGGGGGTATTTTGCCCCGGGCGAGACTCCCTCCTTCCGAGGGGGGGGGGGGGGAATCCCCCATTCCCCCATTCCCCCATTCCCCCCTTGTCCGTTCCAATTCGGAAGACGCAGAGGTGAACTATCCCCCGCGCCCACTTTCGATTTCATTCAAGAAGATTTATGGCGCGACTACTGTTGTAAACAGTATTACCAATGCATAGTTTATCTATATATTTTTTGTACCTGATGGAAGTATGTTTTCTTGTGCTACGAGATTTGTACTTTGTTAATGCATAATAAGATAAAGAAGAAGAAGAAGAAGAAAAAAAAGAATATAGGCCTATAGATATATTTTTTTTTTAAATACTTGGGTAGTCAAGGCGGGGCCCTAGTGTTATTAAGGCGGCCGCCTTAACCATACAGTGCTGGGGGTAACACTGCCTGCACGTCTCTACTGTGTTATGACAGCTTATACCTTTGCATCGTTTTTGCACCTCAGAGCTTCTCCTACAGATCAGGTATATTAGATATGAGTGGTTGGTATTCTTTAAGTGTGCCATTTAAATGGAGACGTTTGGGCTGTAGGCCTCGACTCACCAAAGCCGAAGGCCAACGCAAGCACCAGAACAACCGTTAAAGTCCTCATCTTTCTTCTCTCTCTGGACTGATCCTCTTGCTTGTCTAGATGAATTTGGGTTTGGATGATGGGACGGAAGTGTCTACCCCAGTATCATGACCGTATTTATGTAGTCGTCTGCAGGGCCGGAGTGGGACCCTTTCTCAGCCCGGGGGGTTTCCCGGTCCACCCGACTTGCCACTCCGGGCCTGGTTGTCTGATAACTTTGCGGGAATTTCCAATGGTGCAACATCAGGCTTGTGTTTACCGCGTACACACCTATTTCACCCAAACGTCCATTATTAATATGCAACAATTGTCTGTTAATAGTTGAACAGTGATGAAATAAATGACGTAGAAGGCCAAATATAATCAAAGATAATGAAAACACACATTTTGTATATATCTACCAAATGTCAAGGTCAAATCTATTTAGGATCTTGCTATATACAGATCGATGGATATTAGCCATCTTGTTTCTGTGCAGCATGGATGTTTTAAACACCCCGAAACACCTTTGACTTTAATGATTCAGAAATGGAAGATTCAGTTTGGTTGCTTTTAACAAACCGGGTTTATTATTGTTGATCATCATTTCATTATTTTAGGTACTTTACTCCCAGTCCAGCTTGAGTTTAATTAGGCGCCATTTCATGCTTGCATAGCTGAACCTGCCAGACCGTAAATGTAACTTTCACCCTTGGTGCCACAGCTCCCAAAACACTCTTCTGCAGCCGACCCAGGGCTCAAACCAGTCGAGGGAATCGCTATAGAGGGGATCCTTCCTGAAGTGATTGTCGATGCCACGTCCAATTGATTGGAATGGCTTCTGATCAAGAAGGCACTGCATGAATTGTTGAGAATTATGGCCTTTTGAATTATTACTGATCCTATAAACTCCACTTTCTCAGGAACCTGCCTAGTGAGACCGTTTCAAACCAAACTTACTTAAAACCATAATCCTCCCACTACATCGTCAATCAATATTTCTAGTGCTGTTCAACCTCCTTCAAAAGTCAAGCGGGTTGCTATAAACCTGACCTCGTTACCGATGGTAACGTGTTGACCCACAGCTGTGTTTACGCTTTTCTTCTTATTAAACTTTTCCTTAAACTTCCCGAACACTTTAACTGTTGCCGCTTTTCCCATGTGTCACTCCTTTCACTTCACTTCACTGGCCTTCTCCACCGGGTTTGTGACTTGGATACACTCTATATAAATAACTGGTCTCTATATAAAAACATAACACCCATTCAGATCCCTCTTGCTACACATTAGCATCACGGTGTGGCATCACGACAGACACAACAAACATTCCAAATCAATACTTGATACTTCAACACCAACTGCAAAGTGAACCGACAGCCAGGTAAACATGAACCACGCCATCTTGAAAGTGTCCCTCACCACGAACGTCCCCAGACGCGCGTTTATGCTTCTTCGATGGCGGGCGGTTTCCCGGACATGGTAGCTTCTTGAAGCATGTTCTCGAACGCAGCGGTGGCGGCGGCGGAGGAGGAGGAAGAGGAGGAGGAGGTGATGATGGCGGACTGCTTTGAGGAGGACGAGGTGCTCTTCTTCTGCATGGACCTGAAGGAGGTGGAGGAGGAGGTGGTGGTGGTGCTGCTGCTGCTGCTCTTCTTCTGGAGGGCCTTGTTCTTCTTGACGTGGAGGATCTCCATGGCGTCCATGTTGACGCCGTCGTGGATCTCCTCGCTGGTCTCCACGAGCTCTGAGCTCTGCTGCTGCTGCTGCTGCTGCTCCTCCTGCTCCATCATGCGCCTCTGGTGGTGGATCTGGTGGAGGTGGAGGAACGGTTCTTCATTTTTAACCACATCTATTTTTTGTATGCACCCATTAAATACCAAAGATCATTATATGGCAAATATATAAAACTTTCATGAATGTTGAAATTTGTTTCAAAAGTTCAAAGTTGCAATAGAAAACCACAACCAAATTTTGATACACGCGTCCTATGAAATATAAAAAATATAATTGTTAATCGTTTTTTTTGAGTTTTAAGAGTTTTTTGAGTGGTACTGCAAACCGTTAAATCTCTTATATCTAAGTGCTTTCGAGAATACACAAAAAGCTCCACATTACTGCCTGGCGTGCTAGGGCCGGGTATCCAGAATGTGTTAGCATTAGCATTAGCATTCGATTCTCCAAACCCCGGAGAAGCCGGTGAGTTCCTGGAGAAGCCGGTGAGTTCCCCGCTCACCATCATGAGCTGCTGGTACTGGGCGATGGCCTCGTCGGTGGTCACGCCCTCCGCCAGCCCCAGCTCCGCCGCCCGCCGGGCCAGCTCCGCCTTGTGGCAGCCTGGGGGGGTCCAGCCCACGCCCCTGCTCCAGTTCAGGTCCGCCTTGTAGTTCACCTGGGTGGTCAGAGGAGCCGGGGGGACAGGGGGAGTCAAGGGCCGTCCGGTCTTGAATTGAGCCCTAGGTCAAGAGGGCCTTATAGGGCGCACACTGTGGAGTGTGGACACTCAGGAGACGGAACCCAGAACCGGGGTGTAAAAGAATGTTCAGCCTCTGAGAGTGGTTTCCTGGTTTTGTGAGACGTGTCTGAGCACAGGCAAATGATAACGGCTAACGATTGGGCTAGCTAGGTGTCGCTCTGGCCAGAAACCGTGCTTTCGTAACCTGCCTTGTAGTAAGGGTTAATGCAGTGGGATCGAACCCAGAACCTTACATCTGGTACTCAAACACCGTTGAAACCCCACCATCCTATATATTATCTGGGTAGTTCTCTGGTGAAATGCATCAACTAACATTCATAGTTTCCTACGATACTCAAGTCACCGAAGTAAAGCTTCTTTTGATAATGAGGTTCTGAAATACCATACTTTAGGTTGGCTGCCGACCCCCCCAAGCTTTACAGACGTTTAAGCGCTGGAACCCCCAGTCGACAAAAAGGAACAGGAAAACCCCTGCAGACCCTCCAACCCAGCAGACCCTCCAACCTGGCAGACCCTCCCCCCCCCCCCGTACAGGTACAGGGCGGTGCTCACGTCGCTCTGCAGCTTGTAGGCCTGCTTGGCGTGCTGCAGGTTGAGCTGCTGGGGGTCACAGGTGTAGTCGTGCAGCCTCTGGCGGTAGGTCAGGTCGCTGGCCTGCGCCTGGCTCTTCTTGGCCTGCTGGAACTCGGGCTGGTCGGCGCCCATCTTGAAGCGGCCGCGCTCCTCCTTGGACTGCCGCTTGTACTCCAGGTTGCTCTGCAGCTTGCTGGCCGCCAGCGAGTGCACCATCTTGGGGTCGTCGGCCACGCTGAGCAGGCCCACCTGCTGGCCCTTCTCCCGCAGATGGGACTCTTTGTAGCTGAGCTGTGGGGGGACAGGGGGGGGGGACGGGGGGATACGGTGAGGGAATTTATCGGTTTGTTTTATTGTAAGCATTATTTTTCCCTTCACACAGACTTTAATTTGTGTGTGAAATTAGTTCTTTGTGACTTGCAGTGATTTATTTTCTTATGCCAAAAATTCGACTATCCTTTGGCTACGGGCTACTACGGTCTCTCCAGTTATAATTTTCATCTCTTTACTTTATCTAGCATTACGACGTTTGTTCTTTAGCTACTCCAATTGTTACTGATTGTGTTATTCTCATCCTCACTTCAAAAGTCTCTTTGGATGAAAGTGTTAAAGGTCCCATGACATGAAAATCTCAATTTATGAGGTTTTCTAACATAAATATGAGTTCCCCTAGCCTGCCTATGGTCCCCCAGTGGCTAAAACTTGCGTTTGGTGTAAAACGAGCACTAGCTGTTCTGCTCGCCTTTGAAAAAATGGAGGCTCAAGCGCGCTGATTTGGAAATCTGTGCTCATGACGTCATGAGGAATCTCAGCTCCTCCCCTTACTCTGCCTGGCCCGCCCAGAGACGTTGGCCCGCCAATGAGACTCGACCGTGCGAGCGCCACATGTGTGTGTGTGAATACACACACTGTAACGCAAGTGTTTCTTGTCGGTTCTTTGACGTGTCTTGTATTTCCACAACGAGACTGTCGTGGGGGTTATCTGAGCCATGGTTGAGAAGGAATTGGGGGAAAGGAACTTTGGTTTGACTCGCTGAATTACATGAACTGCGACATGCCGCCGGTTGCCGCGAGGCACCATCGCCCGGCAGCAGGCAGCCGGCAGCCGGCAGCAGGCAGCGTGCGGTTCAGTCGACTTCAGGTTGATGTGAAAGTGGAAGAACCAGAGACGTCGCAGAACCCGACAAAGTCGTTTGTGAGTCATAATATCGTCTGGAGGCGCACACAATATGTTATATGATATAGATATCTATGTATTATATGATATTATTTAGATATAGAGCTCCAGGACTGTAACGCAAGTGTTGTACACTTCCTTGTTATTTGGATAACCGTTCTGCTGTTGGTGTGATGGCGCATCACGTCGGACTCTCGTCTCTGGTATTTCTACAACGAGACTCGTATTGGGGGTTATCTCAGCCAAGGTTGAGAATGAATTGGGGGGAAGGAACTTTGGCTTTGACTCCCTCAAGACCATGAACCACGACAAGGAGGAGAAAGGGATCTTTGCCGGGCAGCGCTTATGCACCTCCGCCTCCGGCGGTGGTCCCTCAGCGGGGCTCAAGCGGGAGACATTCGCCGCCAACAATCCCTTTCTCCTCCATGTCGTGGTTCATGTTCTTGAGGGAGTCAAAGCCAAAGTTCCTTCCCCCCAATTCATTCATTCGTGTTATGCGCCATCACACCAACAGCAGAACGGTTATCCAAATAACAAGGAAGTGTACAACACTTGCGTTACAGTCCTGGAGCTCTATATCTAAATAATATCATATAATACATAGATATCTATATCATATAACATATTGTGTGCGCCTCCAGACGATATTATGAATCACAAACGACTTTGTCGGGTTCTGCGACGTCTCTGGTTCTTCCACTTTCACATCAACCTGAAGTCGACTGAACCGCAAGCTGCCTGCTGCCGGCTGCCCGCTGCCGGGCGATGGTGCCTCGCGGCAACCGGCGGCATGTCGCAGTTCATGTACTTCAGCGAGTCAAACCAAAGTTCCTTTCCCCCAATTCCTTCTCAACCATGGCTCAGATAACCCCCACGACAGTCTCGTTGTGGAAATACAAGACAAGTCAAAGAACCAACAAGAAACACTTGCGTTACAGTGTGTGTATTCACATTGATGTGGACGTTGAAGAACCAGGAACGTCGGAGAACCCAACGCGGTCGTTTGAGATTCATAATATCGGCTCACACAGCTTTTGGCCGTGATAATATATATTATATGATATAGATATCTGTGTAGGCTATATGATAATATTTAGATATAGAGCTCCAGGACTCCCGTGTGTTCTAGAATATTTACAGAACACGGCTAAAGGGTGTGCGCCTCGCCATTGCGATACATCCACTGTAAACAGAGCGCATGGTGGCTGGAAGCTGCTCAGGGCCACACCCCCACCCTCCTCCTTGACACGCCCACCGAAACAGCGCATTTGGGCGAAGCTCAATGTGCGACTGGCTCGGAGTGGCTGTAACTCTGCACCACGGCTGAATTTAGGGAACGTCTTTGAATACTGTGTTAGTTGCCCACTAATACCTATATTAAAGAATACATAAAATAGCATGTCATGGGACCTTTAAGAAAGTACACACCGTAACCCATATGGGGACCTCCTAGTTTCTCCTGTCCCTTTAGACTATTCAATGCCTGGGTTTAGTCACATCTTTTTGAGGTCAACATATTTGGTTTAAAAGTGTGTTTCTCTAAAGTCCTTAAGGTGTCCGGACTTACATCACTGGCGATCGCTGTGGAGGCTTTAGCGGTCTGGAAGGGGATGGCGTCCAACCTCAGGTCGTAGCCCACGGACATCCCCTGGTCTGCGGACGCCTTGTACGCTTTCTACACGGAGAGAGAGACCAAACGGGTCAGGACCAAAGCGGGAACACTGAGAAAAGTTTGACGCAATGTGATCAGATTTCAGAAATGACAAATTGGGACCCTTTTTTGTCCGTCGAAATATCTGACGCCATTATTTCTGAAGTAAAAATAGGAATTATTCCCTAATCTTACGTTGCTGATTTGCTGAGCGTTGAGTTTGGCTCTGAGGAAGTCGGGGTCGTCGCCGTGCAGGGTGTACTTATGCATATCGTCGTTCTTGCCGGACTTATACAGCCTCTGGAAAGAGCGTGGAGAGAGGGCTAGCATTAGCATTGTCCTAACAAGCTAGCAACATTCGCTTGCTGGCAAAGCTAAATTATTCATTAATTTCATTATCCTGAACTGTACTGAGTATAGTATAACATACAAATTGATAAATATACCGTAGTTAATTTGTAATTTTTACAATTTCATTCTTTAATACTTAGATTTAGGTTTGGGAACAACCACTCAAAGGTCACTAATTGGGTAGGAGGATTTTAACTGCCATTTAACTGCAAACTTATTCAATGGTGGAGCAAAACACAGCATGGTACTTTGACTTTGTGAACCTGGAGTCCTCCCCCCCCAGGTAAGACTAGTGGGGGTGATTTACCTCACTGCACTGCTGATAGCTGTTCTTAGCGTGGACCATGTCGGGAGAGTCCGTCACCGAGGTGAACTTCAGGCGGTCGGAAGGCTGACGATACTTTTTCTGCAAAACCACAAAGAAGAAGAGGTTCTGAAATCAAACCCACAACCTACAAGTAGGACATCGCACACCCAAACTGCAGCACACAGCACACCCTGAATGTGTCACTATCTTGTTAAAAGTTAATTTGCTAACCATTGTTCCTATTTTGGCGTTTTACCCCATGTTTAGTTTGGAAAGGTTTTGCAACTCTACTTACCTCTTCAATGTCCAATCAACACATTGCACTGCACTAACTCATTCGTAGTAGTTTTCTGTGAGCTGTTGCGGCCTGTCCGTATATATACTGTGCATATATATGTATATATATATATATGTATATACATATATATTTACAGGAGCTTTCAAACCTTTGGAATAAACTACTTACAATATGATAATTCAAAATGAATCAGTTGATATCTATAGCTTAAAAATCAGAATCCTCTTGCGACCCCCGTGTATGCATATCAGATGCCCCCATCCTGCCCCTGACTCCCCCATTCTCACCTCACTGAGCAGGTCTCCCGCCTTCTTGGCCGACTCCATCTGAGGGGCGCCCACGCCGTCCCAGGCCACGCCCTTCATGAAGCTCAGGTCTGACTTGTACTGGTTCTGGGGAGGAAACAGAGCACTGGGCTCATCACAGTGCGTCGGCGGGGCCTGGCACTGGGAGACCTCGCCTCGCTGCCCTTTCATGGTCGACCTCATCACATTTCAGGGTGAATTTGCACATACTAGGAACTGAATGTCAGTTCTGCAGAATAAACAAGGTAAACAATACCACTGTGCATTGATATTAAATATAAAATATGAAATATAAACAAAATCTAGGAAACGAATAATAAATTGTGCATGTGTGCATATAGTTAATAAACGTGCACGTTTTTGTTTTCTCTTCCTCATCTTTCCCGTCCCTATACTCCTTTCCTCTCCATCCCTTTCTCCTCTCCTCCTTCCCTGTCATCTCTCCTTTCTCTTCCCTCTTGCTGATTTCCTTTCCTTTCCCCTCACCCCTTCTCCTCTACATCCCTCTCCCCATCTTTGCTTGCTCCCCCCCCTTATTCTATCTCTGCTTCCCCCCTCCCTCCCCTCTCCACTATCTTTGTTTCCTCCCTCCCCCCCTCTCTTCCATCTCTGTTTCCTCCCTCCCCCCCTCTCCTCCATCTCTGTTTCCTCCCTTCCTCCCTCCCCCCTTTCTCCCAACCCTGCCCTCTCTCACCTGGCTCTCTTACCTCCTCCCTCCCTCCCTCCCTCCCTCCCCCCCTCCCTTACCTGGCTCTGCAGGTCGTAGGCCTTCTTGGCCCACTGGACCTTCATGTCGTCGGGCAGCACGGTGTAGTCGTGCAGCCGGGTCTTGTAGTCCTGGTCGCTGGCCAGGGCCTGTGCGTTCCTGGCCGTCACCAGGCCCATCATGTCCTGGTTCAGGTGGAACTTGCCGCTGTCTGTGCGCGCCTCCTTGCCGTACTCCTGGTTGCTGGCCAGCCGGCCAGCCTGCAGGCAGTGGACCAGGTAGGGGTCGTCCGTCACACTCTTGGCGCCGATGTGCTTGCCCTTGTCGAGCACGTGGTTGTGTTTGTACTGGATCTGTGTTGGGAGGGGAGCGATGGGTTAATAGGGCTCGCTCACAGTGCGACTAGTGGCAGGTGGAGCCATGATGCTATGTCCCAGAAGACGAGATTCAGCCCTATGCAATTCAGTTTAATTGTTAAACAAGTGGCTCTGAACACATCAGCAGATACCATGCAATAAATGTAATAAAGAATAATGTTTTGCGACTTGCATTTAGATCTGTATTGTTCAGTCCCAATATTAGCGCCATCTTGTTTTTAAGGACTAATTTCCCTCTTTCTTACACTTCAATCATTCTTGACCTCCAACATTGTCTTTCCTCACCCAACGTGTAGTGCATCATGTGCGAGCGCCCTGACGTCATCCCGTCCCAGCATGCATCATGTTTGTGATCCTCTTTGAGTGTGTGAGCTGTGAAGGCAGGGCGGGGGTCTTACGTCGCTGGCGATGCCCGTGGAGGTCTTGGCGGCCTGGAAGGGGATGTCCTGCATGGTCAGCCTGTAGCCCTGGGCCCTCAGCGTGTGCCACGACTCCTTGTACTTGATCTGCAAAACCACGCGGTTACAGACGGTTATACTAGTAGCCTTAGTAGATGTTAGAAGAAAAATATAAATTGTAACTATAATTATATACAAATGATACAAACCCTGTTTTTATAATAACTACTCAATTGAAAAGGAACTGTATACATTCTCCTTGGACCTAGAGATACCTTCCGTCTTCTCTCCAATTGAAAGGTGTTAAGATAGAAGACTGATACTGAGGCAAATATATGCAAACTTTAGCATGCTAAGTTGGTAACCTTGCTACCTGTATCTTCCCATGATCATGCTGAATTATTGAAAAAATGAATTATTATTAATCAATAGACAATACATTGTGATCTATAAGTACATATACATGTACTCATGTGGTATTGAGGAGTGATGTTTTGTTGTATATGACGTGGGGTGTTGTACATACGTCGCTAAAGTTCGCCGCGTTGATCTTAGCCTGGGTGATTTCAGGTCTCTCGTTGGTGAGGGTGTAGTTGTGGCGGTTGTTTGCTCCTTGCACTTTGTACAACCGCTTTACGACAGGAAATTAAATGAAAATGAACCATTTTCAATAAAAAAAAATTGAGAAAGCAAATAGATATTGTGTACACGTTTCAAATTGCTAGAATGAATGAATGTTGTTTTTGTTCCCAACTTCCATTTTCCAAGGATTAACTATTTTCTAATGGAGATACTCTTTGTGACTGGCTTACCTCGTTAGCCACCTGTCCACTGAGTTTGGCGTGGAGGATGTCGGGGGAGTCCGCCACTGACGTGTGTTTGAAGTGGTACGGCTGCTGTCTGTACTTTCTCTGTAAGCGGTAAAAACAAGAGGTGAGTTGAAGCATTCGCTAAATCATCGGCTACATTACATATTTTGTTTTTCTTAGGTTGTATCTTTTATCTTTTGTGTATGTATGTGTATTTATGTTGTATGTATATGTATATATATATATATATATATATATATATATATATATATATGTATATGTGTGTGTGTGTGTATGTATATGGATATATATGGATATGGATATATATATGTTATATTTTATATTATATTTTATTCTTAATATTTATGTATATCTGAGGTTCGTGACAAAAATAATTTCCCTCTGGGATTATTAAAGTATTTATCTATCTATCTATCTATCTATCTATCTATCTATCTATCTATCTATCTATCTATCTATCTATCTATCTATCTATCTATCTATCTATCTATCTATCTATCTATCTACCTATCTATCTATCTATCTATCTATCTATCTATCTATCTATCTATCTACATATATCAACTTCTTAAAGCCTCAGAAATGCTAATATTTGATGATGTTCTGCTACAGTGAGGCTGGATGGAGGTGAAGCAGAAGGCAGTGTAGAGGGGTCAGTGTCCTACATCACTGATGAGTTCAGAGGCCTTCTTGGAGCCTTCGATCCCCAGCGCCCCGGTGGCGATCCACGCCGCCCCCCGCAGGTAGTTGAGGTCCGCCCGGTACACTTTCTGTATCGAAAACACACACCATCATCTCTCCAGCTGTCTCAACCCTCCGTACATCCGTCTCATCCATTAAGCCAGTTTAGGTCTTTATTCTGCATTATGTATCTTTAAATTTGTCCATCCTCTTTCTATATTTTGCATCTATCAATTGATCAATGTTTCTATATTCCATCTGTCTGTCCGTCCATCTGTCATTCACACATCTGGTTGTCTCCCCCATCCCTCCATCTCTCGACCCCCCACCTATCCATCTATATATCTATTAGTTTTAGCCTTATTCTCTCTATGTGTACATCAATCTATCTCCATCCATCTGATTCGTCTGTCTATCATCTACCCATGGGTCTATCCACCGTCTGCCTGTCCATCCATCCAGCCAACCATCCATCCATCCAGCCACCCATCCATCCCTCTGGTTAAATGGCCCTGCGGACCGTCTCCCTTGGTTACATCGCTGTGCAGGGCGTAGGCCTTCCTGGCGGCCTGGGTCTGGACGTCGTCGGCCAGGGAGGTGTAGTTGTGCAGGGTCAGCCGGTAGTCCTGTTCGCTGGCCAGCGCCTGGGCCTTCTTGGCGTGGGCCACCTCCAGCATGTCCATGGAGAGGTGGTACTGGGACAGCCCCTTGGTGGACTTCTGCTTGTACTTGATCTGCACCAGTGATGCAGCAGAGGGAGGTTGGAGGGGAATAAAGGGGCATCATCAGCAGTGAGGGTACAAGGGTGCTTAACATTTGATATTGAGTACCCAAATGTTCATTTTTGGAACATATTGGGTATTTTAATCTATTTCTTTGACAACAAATACAATGTTACTAATGCAAACATTCAAAGCTGTATATCATTAGCATCGGGTATTAATCACATGCTTTTCAATTTTACGTTAAAATGCCATCATTAAAATAAAACGTGGAAAGAAAATTGTAAATATTAAGTCAAAATTTGTTGAGCCCATATTGAATCATTTTTCATATTATCAACAAGCAGTTTGGAGTACCTAGCAAAGCGCTTACATAAATCCAATGTATGATTATTATTATAATGTATGATATATTATCATTAAAATGACAGTGGACTTACATCGCTCTGCAGCTTGCCGGACTGGACTGAGTGAGAGAGGTTCAGATCATCCTCGAGGCCCTTCAGACCGATCATCTTCCCCTTGGTCTTCTCAAACTGCTCCTTGTACTTTTGCTGCAGAGAGAAACCGTGGACCGTCAAGAGGATTCCGGCTGGTGCTTGTTTTTTTGTGGACCGGTGTGCGATGCACAATGGGGCAGGAAAGTGTTGTAGTGGCTAGGGTGTTCAGACACCACTGGGTTCTGCAGCCTGCCTGTACACACCCTTCCACAGGTAGATGCCCTAGCCCCTAAACGCTGAGCATGTTTCTGGATTCTGAGTCACTTTGGATAGACACGACCTGTATTAAATGACTTAGTAGTAAAACTACAATAAAGGTGATGAGGGCTACACTATAGGTTTCATAAAGCTGATAGAAATGCCCAAAGTTGAATGATAAAAGATTTCTAAAATATGTTTCTAATGTGTTGATAAGGCTTGTTGGGAGAACCATTGAGAAACCACTGAGAACTCAGAACTGGTTAGAGTACCGTAGGCCTTGGTTAAAGGAACTTCATATTCGCTTCGTATGAACAGGGACCAAAGGGTGGCGGTTTGTACGGAGAGACTCACGTCACTGAGGATGTCTCCAGATGCCTTGGCGGACTGGAAGGAAATGGCGTCCAGGCGCAACTTGTAGCCACCGTCGCGCACCTTGTTCCACGACTCCTTGTATTTGCTCTGCATTTGAATGAACACACAAAGGGATAGCTCTAGCATGGCTGTTGTTGGATGGATGAATTGATAGACACGTAGACGGATGGATGGGTAGTAAGGTTGAAGAATTGATGGATGTCTATCCATACATTTTCCAACCATACTACTCGTCCATCCACCACACCATCTACCTGTCAAACTTCACTGATGTATGGAGAGGTTGAAAGCAAGTCATATTGGTAAAGGTGTGAATGTGGGTCTCACCTCGCTGATGTTCTGTGCGTTGATCTTGGCCTGGATGTGCTCTGGAAGTTCTCCGCTAAGTGTGTAGTTGTGCTTCAGTCTTTCAGCCTTCTGCCGGTACAGCCTCTGTTAGGAGCCAAACATACCAACACATGACCAACCAAAACCACTAGCTTCCTAAACAACAATTTACTATCTTTCTAACTTTTAAAAGCAGGATAATATCACCACATTACTTGACCACAAGAGGGCGGCAGACATATAAGATTGGTTTATGACTAAAGGTATTCTAGGCTTTTGAGCATATTCTTTAGGACTGTGTGCCGCAAATTAAAGAACCCAGAGAATAGAAAGTTGGTTGAACTCACGTCCACAGACAGTATGTTGCTGGCTTTGGCCTGAACCATCTCTGGCGTGTCCTTCACACTGGTGTACTTCAGGGAACTCACATCCTGCCGGTACTTGTTCTGAAGAAAATCACATGATATTGTTATTAACATTTATATTGATTGGGATGTGCGGAAGGGGTGTTCAGCATAAATCATTTTTTTCTCAAAATGTTCAAAAGAACCATCTACTGTAGGCTCAATCAACCCATGGATTTTAGTCTATCTAATTTACTTTGGCCTGTTTAAATAAGGCAGGCAGATTTTAGTTTGGACAAAAATGAAAGAAGTAACAGTGCACAAATAATTGAACCTATTACATAACCAGTGTTAATCACTACCAAGTAAAACTTTAACAGGAAAGCCTCTAAGGACTAATAGCTTGTCTGATTGCTAAAAAAAGCCGTCTTGCCCCTTTGGTATCTTGTTACAGCCACTGACACGAAGCGCTGTGTTGCTAAACTAGCTTCCCGAGACCAGTGGTGAAATGCTAGCTCTTGAAATACCATATGACTGAAGCTCTTCACCTAGAAAGCCTTTATACCAGTGGCATCTCGTCAAAGGGGGTACACAATAATGCTTATGGACTCATATGACCATTTAAATCTCAGATGACATTTATCTGAAGGTTCAGATCCTACTAGATCCCCACTATAGCACCTGTCGTTGTGTGTATTTATATATATGACTCCTGTGTGAGTCATGTTTTCTTTATCTTAATCTGTGAAACTATGTTGCAAAACCAGGTAAACCTAGTACAGATAGCTGGGTAATCAGGATGAGAAGTTACCTCGCTGGCCATGTCGCAAGCCTTCTTGGCCTGCTGGACATCCAGGGAGCCAGCCGTCTCCCAGCCCACCCCTTTCATCCAGTTCAGGTCCGACCGGTACTGTTTCTGCACCACAAGCACATAAAAGCATTGAATGCATACAGCATACAAATGTATTGCAAAAAATTGAATAGCACAAAAGTGCACAGCTTGGTATGGTGCAGCAAACCATACAATTGCAAAGTATTGCAATGAAAGCTTAGGGCTACAATAGGATTCATTCAAACATTATTGTTATTATATTGTTTTACAACAATTATGAATTGACAGGGTGAAGCATTTTCAGGGTAATCTACTGCTTTGTTTGAATACAGTACAATATTGAATTTCTGTGCAACACAAACACTATCATTCTGTTTTCTTTAAGCCTTCTAAGCTCATGCCAAACTAGTTACTTTTGTGCAGCATAAGCAGTGTATCTTGCACAACTCTGTTGATTGTAAGCCTTTTTGACCATGCAATGTTCAGGTCCATCGGGAGAATAGTCTAGTGTATTTTGTATTCCAGTGATTTTATCAATATATACTTTGTGGGACTTCATCTCTTTTGTTTGGTGAAACTCAAACAACATAACATACCTCACTATGTTGATCATAAGCCTTTTTAGCCCACGCGACATTCATGTCCGTCGGGAGAGTTGTGTATTCATGGAGGACAGTCCTGTAGTTGAGGTCGGTCGCAAGGCCCTGGGCCTTCTTGGCCTGACTGATATTCATCATGTCCAAAGAAACACTGTGGGAATAATTATCTATAAATAAATAGTTAAACGGTACGCAGCACAGAATCAGATTGATGAAGGTACATCCCAGAGGATTCTCTATGTTTTTTTACTTGGATTTTGCTGGATGTTTGCTGAATTTGACCCCATCTGCTACTAATGAAATACCTCATAAAATGCACAGTAATTTGCTTTGGAATTAAGCTTTTATTTTGCACTCTTATTTTGAAAGCAACATGCTACCTGTAGTTGGTCTTGGAGTCCACAAAGTCCTTCTTGTAATGGATGTCACTCTGTAGCTTGGTGGCCTGGGCCGAGTGGGCCATCTGGGAGTCATCAGACGACGACTTGATGCCGATCACCTTGCCCTTATTCTTTTCATACTTCTCCTTGTATTTCACCTGCACAGGAAGAGATTGTACTTATATATTACATGAGAAGACCAAAAACCCCATCACAGTACCTACTCTCGATCAAGAAGACCAACACTTTAAATTCCATAGGAAGCCCAGAAATTGTAAAGAAAGCAATTTCTGAAACGGTCACACTCGGCTCGTTTCTAACTCAGGAGTACTGCTTCTTACGCGTGTTGTTAAAAAACGTAGTACTGCAACATCAACTCCTTTTCCATGAAAAAGTAGGACCACTGTTGACAGAGCAGGACCAATGGAGAATGCAGATCCCAGACAAATGACCTCAATGCTCCCGGGTTTTTCTGCAGAAGCCGAGGTGATACTGCGATTTGAAGCAGCACTCTTTTATATTACAAATGTCCCCTGTTTCAGCTCGAATTTAAACACTTTGAGACTCAATCGTGTTTTGGGCTGATAGTAATAGGAAGGAGGGGGGGGGGGGGTTATCACCATAGTTACAACCCACACCAACTTTGTAATTATTTTAAAGGAGCCTGGCAAAACATAAGATTTAACTTCTGTTTGCGCCAATTACAGTCTTATGTTAGAAACAGTGACAAAATGGCATAGATCACTTTGTTGACGATCATAAAATACATATTAACACGTTTAAAACCCCAAAATCCATCTGAATATCTTCAGATATCTTAATATGTGTAAAGGAGGTTGAGTGCTGTGCTGCTGTGCTGCGGTGCTGCTCCAGAGGTCCTTACGTCGCTGGCCAGGTCTCTCTTGGCCTTGGCGGTGAGGAAGGAGAGGGCGTCCAGACGCAGTTCAAATCCCTTCTCCCTCTGCTCCTCCCAGCGGCTTTTATACACTTTCTACAAATATGCAAAGAAGGAAAAAAGTATTGAGTTTGACAGGTTATTAACAAAAACGATCAAATCACAAGGAGCTCAGAGATACCAGAGGATACGTTTGTAAGAAATATAGTTGGGCTCTATAACCAGTGAAAATGTAAAAGAGATACATTGATTTTGACATAGATACATTTATGAAAGTGTCATTTATTTCAAAATTAGTAGTAATATATTGTAAACAGACATCCAATCAGTAGTGGAATGACCCAGTGTGCTCAGAGATTATACAATCTTTTGTTTTTTCTATTCCCACAGATTTCCCAATTAATCTAATTTGAACCTCAAATACCTGGACAGTCTGTATTTCCCAAAACAGCAGATCTGTTATTGAATTAGAATTTATAATAGTTAAAACTGCTCAGCTCTCTGGGAGCAATAGTTCTGACAAAAAAGGCGAGGGTTAGAAACCTTGTCATATCTGGTTTGTCGTTGGCGTTTTCCGGTTACTCAAAGGACTTATGCAGTCTTTGTGCAGAGCGAGCCTGTCCCTCACAATAGTTATACCTTAATACGTGATGAAAGCTCTGTGGGGAGACCTTACCGAACTCAGGAGGTTGGCGTTGGCCTTGGCCTGTTTGAAGAGCGGCTCTTCGTTGGTCATGGTGTACTGGTGCATGGTCTGCTCTGTGTCGGCCTTGTACGCCAGCTACAGTGACAGGGACGGATCAGTCAAGGGTGTGGTCGGGGATAACATCGAGCAAACGTCCTTAATAAAGTGCTTCCGTGCAAAATGGTAATATAAAGAGTTTAAACGGGAGGGAAAACAACAAAACAAGAACAAAGAAAATAGTTACAAACTTTAAGCTTTTTACTCAGCGTCTGACTAATCTCGTTTCAGGGCGGTCTCGTCTCTGGGGAGCATGTCTTTGATTTGCGAGACAGAGCGAGAGATCTATGTTTCTGTTGCATGTTTGGGATATTTCTTTGTCAATAAGAATTCCTGTTTTCTATTTCTTGTCCTATAGACGGCTAAATTAACTTAATGTTAATTTACGTGCACAGCTCACATGAAATAAGAGATCAGAAATTGCGTCTCGGTAGAGGATCAAAAGCTGGCCGGATGTGGCCGATGATACTCAGCAGCACCCTCTCCTGTCTGAGTGAGAGGTGAAAGGTCATCATGGCCTTACGTTGCTCTGGAGCTCCTGGCTCTTTTGCGCGTGTTTGATGGTGATGTCATCGGCAGCCTGAGTGTACCGGATGCTGTCCACCTTCTGCCGGTACTTGGTCTGCAAATGAAAAAACGCATACAAACAAGTTCAGTTTCTTATTGACTAAGTATTAAATAACAGTTAAGGGCTGGATAAGGGGATCTTGCCCCTTACACTTGCACCTTGGAGATTGAACCGAGAACCTTTCGGGTTGGAGTCTAACAACTGATAGCCACTGCTTAAAGGCAGGCAGGCAGACGGACAGCTAGACGGACGGACAGACTGATGGACGGAGAGACGGCCAGACAGACAGACAGACAGACAGACAGACAGACAGACAGACAGACAGACAGACAGACAGACAGACAGACAGACAGACAGACAGACGGAAAGACAGACAGACAGACAGACGGAAAGACAGACAGACAGACAGACAGACGGAAAGACAGACAGACAGACAGACAGACAGACAGACAGACAGACAGACAGACAGACAGACAGAGCGAGAAACGGACAGATTGACGGACAGAGCGATGGTACTGACGTCACTAAGCAGGTCTCCAGCCTTCTTGGCCTGGGTGATGTCCATGCAGCCGTCGGCCTCCCAGCCCACTCCCTTCATCCAGTTCAGGTCCGAGCGGTACTGGTTCTGCAGGGCACAGCGCAAGCGTGGTTAGAAAGGAGTTCTTCATCCCTGTGTTCTTTCTCTGTCTTTATAAAATCCTTTTTTCTCCCTCCCTCCCCCCTCCCTCACTCACTTACATTCGTCCCTTTCTTTATATTTTTCTTTACTTATTTATTTCTGTTTTTCTTTAGTTATTCTAATACTGTAGTAATACTGAGAAGTTTCTTTAATACTGTAATTATACTGTATTACTATATAGAGTTACTATCATACTATCACTGAAGAGTTACTCTGATACTGTTATAGTATTGTAGTATTGTAGAGTTCTTAAATTTATCTCTATCTAACTTCAAGTGTGCACTTTCACAAAGTCTGAACACCCTTTCAGTGCAAATTCAAAACGGGTGAAAATGAATTTGGGCAATAAAATCGGATAAACGCATGAACCAAGTGAGCTGATCAAAGCTCATTGGAGTGTTCAAAGCTAAACTCTAACTCACCTCGCTCTGCAGGTTGTAGGCCTTCTTGGCCTGCTGCACCTTGATGTCGTCAGCATTGACGGTGTAGTCGTGGAGCCTCTTGCGGTAGTCCAGGTCGCTGGCCAACGCCTGGGCCTTCTTGGCATGGCTCATGTTCATCATGTCTGAGGACAGGCTGAACTGGCCCTGGTTCTCCTTGGAGCCCTTCCTGTACTCAATCTAGAGAGAGAGAGACAGAGACAGAGACAGAGACAGAGACAGAGACAGAGAGACAGAGAGACAGAGAGACAGAGAGACAGAGAGAGAGAGAGAGAGAGAGATCGGGTCATTCTGTGGCCCAGTTCTGGGAAATAGTTAGATTATCTCCCTCACCATAACATCTCTTTTTGTGCTGTACTTCACTCATCACTTGTATCACTTGATCATCGCTATTCCACCCTGTTTCTTAAACCTTTTTTGTAGTACTTTGTTATTTTTCCTTCCTTTAATTATAAAACTGTAATGAACTCTATTGAATTGCGGGACAGGTGTTGGCTAACTCCTCAGCTCCATCGGGCCATTAAGCAGTGGTTTATGGTCGTAGTTTCACCCTGCACTTGGCAGAAGTAGTAATCAGTAATCAGTCACACTAGATTCCGAGTCTCCTGCCAGAACCTTTGAACCTGGGGTTTTCCACCACTGATTGTGGAGTAGTTAACCCAACACAAGGTGGATCCCAGACAACTCAGACTGGCTTACTGTTCGCTGCACAGTTGATCACACTCAAACATTCTGCAATAGATCATAATTATTTGTTCATCAAATTTGCCAGCGTGACAACTTAATGTATATTACACATATGTATTTAAATTGACCAACTAAATAATAATAAACCGAAATAAAGCGTCAAATGAATCAAAATGCAACGCTGTCACTCAAACAAAAGGAAGCGCGTGTTGGCTTCGTTGTGGCTCACGTCGTTGTTCATCTTGGCCACGTGGAGAGAGTGCAGCGTCTTGGAGTCGCTGACGTTGGCGCACACCGCCGTGTCCTTGTTCTTCCTGAAGGACTCCTTGTACTTGATCTGAAACACATTGCACAACGCAGCCACCCTCAGCCTCAGTCCATCCCTCAGCGCGTTAAGCCCCTGTCACAGGGCACACGCCCCGCCTCTGACCCCCAGACCCCAGTCTGTATTTATACACGCTGGACATGATGATGGAGGAGCATGAGCAGATAATGAGAAAGTAATGCCAACCTGTCACACATACTATTACCCTCCGTTCATGTTAAGTAATGTTTAGAAAACCTTCTGTAAGAGATGGGTTGCATGGATGAAGCTGTTGATGGGATAATTATGGCAGTTATTGATGATATTGATCACTATATGCTTAATGTATGATATAAGACTAATATTAGCTTCCCTTTTCAAACCTTGACTGGATATCAACCCTATCCTTAACGCTATATTATTGCCCCGTCTCCCTCAACAGTCTCAGTGCTTCATCTTGAAACAGGATTGGCCGTTCCTGACCCTATATGTTTGTACACAGGTAGCTTCAAATCAGATGTGGACATTTCACGTGCACCATATTAAATCGGACCCTTTTCCCCTCTGTCCAGTTGTTACTTAGAAACTTGGGTCATGCATCACTTGAAATCCCTTCGTAGTTACTCCATAAAACACCACAGGACTTTTACTTTGTAAACCTGGAATCGTCAACAATTATCTGCATTCTGAACCCAGATCTCATCCCAAAGCTGCTCTTTGACAGAGCGGTGACCTCGGATTGAGCTGGCTTACATCGCTGGCCAGGTCTCGAGACTGCTTGGCCGCTTTGAAGGTCAGGGTGTCCACGCCGATGTCACACGCTTTGGACTTGCTCTTCTCCCACTCCTCCTTGTATTTGATCTGGAGCAATGGAGAAGTGATTATGAATGAGAATGATCATTATCACTGGCTATAACATAAATCACTTTATTTATGAACCGTTTGAGTTCTATTTGAGCCGGAAGAAGAAACAAAGTGACATCCATGCAAGGACTTCTGTTCTTTCGTTACTTTTTAATTTGTACATTTTGTTTGCACTATATCCCCTTAAACCAGACAATATTACCATGTGTGTGTGGGAGTCACGTGATTTGGGCATGTGCTGCATTCACAGCTTATATGGACCGCTTGCCACTGGTGTCTGTGTGTGTGTGTGTGTGTGTGTGTGTGTGTGTGTGTGTGTGTGTGTGTGTGTGTGTGTGTGTGTGTGTGTGTGTGTGTGTGTGTGTGTGTGTGTGTGTGTGTGTGTGTGTGTGTGCATAATATGTGTGTGTGTGTGTGTGTGTGTGTGTGTGCATAATATGTGTGTGTGTGTGTGTGTGTGTGTGTATGTAGTTTATGTGTGTGTGTGTGTGTGTGTGTGTGTGTGCGTGTGTAGTATATGTGTGTGTGTGTGTGTGTGTGTGTATGTAGTATATGTGTGTGTGTGTGTGCGTGTTTGTGTAATATGTGTGTGTTTTTGTGTAATATGTGTGTGTGTGTGTGGGCGTGCGTGATTGCGTGCGTGCGTGCGTGCGTGCGTGCGTGCGTGCGTGCGTGCGTGCGTGCGTGCGTGCGTGCGTGCGTGCGTGCGTGCGTGCGTGCGTGCGTGCGTGCGTGCGGGCCATCTCACATCGCTACAGAGCGCAGCGTTGGCCTTGGCATTCCTGATCTCGGGCAGGTCCTGGTGCAGGGTGTACTGGTGCTTGGTCTTCTCATAGTTGGCTTTGTAGTTCAGCTGAGGGACACATTGAGCAGGACAATAAGTCACAACACCCAAAGCAAAGCAGTACTCTCATATAAGAAACTAGCATAGTGTGACATTTCCCTTGAAGTCATTTTATATGATTAGATAAGATATTCTTTCTCGACAAATCATAACAATCAAAAAAGGTGAGAATATGAATGGATTGGATATATTACAATTTTAGAGGAGCCTTTAACTTTACACATTTGTAATCAATATGACTGTTGTAACAATCCAGTACATCAAGTCCATCTTCTAACAATCTTTCTTATTACTCACATTTATTCCCATGTACTTACGTTGCTGACCAGTTGGGCATTCTTTCTGGCTTGGACGATCTCAGGCGTGTCTGTGCTGTACTTCACCTGATCGATGTGCTGACGATAGTTTTTCTAAAATAAAATGGAATAAGGTGCTTAGTTTTATTTTAGAAAAGTAACTGATGACTTATATGAACATATCCATGAATAATTCTTTGCATTGCCAAGCGGTCAGTTACCACATTGCGTGTAGGGGTAGTGGGAATGAGTTTTTAAACATTGTAGTTTCACTTTATAATACATTCTGTGCAATAAATGTTTGTTTACAATGGATGTCGCTAATGACTTGTCTTTCACTTTGATACTCTTTAAAAGAGTATTTTTTCAAATCTAGTTCCTACACAGATTATATGTCGACATAAAACTACATGATTGATAATCTCTGGCCAACGTGCTCAATGTGCTAATCGGCTGAACCACCCTTTATCTAGGAAATAATGGCCAATGAAAAGGCTACCATCGGTACAGAAGATGCAGTGAGGGGTGTTAGGCAGGGTTGCTCGATGACTGGAGGGTTATATTGCACACTTATAACCAATTAAAAGGGGATAAGGCTCAAATGGCTGAAACAACGCTATCTTTAGAGCTAAATAAATAGACTGATGTACTTTAGCGGTGTGTTTAAATATAAAGGTCTGCATGTGTCCTGATATGGTTGATAAAGGTAAATATAGATGTGCTCACATCCTTGAGCGGGTCTAGTTTTTTCTGGCTCTGGTAACCTGGCGTCTGGGTCGCTGGGTAGCTGTACTCGCCATGCTCCGTCTTCTCGTTCTCATAGCCTTGTTTGTAGGAGATCTGTTGTGTACAAGGTGGTGTCGTCAGCAGAAGAATGTACACAACAGTAGGGTTTTTATAAAACTATTTCCCCCAGGGTTAATTAAAGAAGACTCAACCCTTGTGAGTGTTTCTCTGAAAACAAAATAAGATATAATATATTGGGCAGAACAACAATCTATTTAAGTTCCTTGCGGACATATTTCTTATACTCAATTATATTACCGTAGTTAAGACAGGAAATAAGAATTCAGATTGTTGGAATAAAACTAAATAAAACACACCCGCCTTAAATCTCTAACCAATCACACACAACATTTGCATTTTCGTTACTGCTGAGCTTTCGCTATGTTACAAAAACTTGGAGGTTCAAGAAGTGGCGAAGAGGGTCAGTGAGGAATGTGTTTGTTTGTTTTTCTCAGCAATCACGTCGTTCTCACATCATTAACAACTGTAGACGACTTGAATGCTGATGGCACATTGATTTATTATTGATGACATTTTACATTCGGATACATGAGCTTTGCAATTAGAGGCAGAATGTTAATATGGAATCTGCATACTGAAACTGTGTAACGGACTGAAGCTAAGGCGCAAGATGAAACCTCGAAGAACACAAACAAACCCGTAGCTTGGCCACCCTTTAAAATATCCAAAGCTACAATCCAAATATTGGAGATTCCTCAGATGGAACATGCTTCTGAATGTGATGCTTACGTTACTAGCAAGGCTCCGGACTTTCATGGCGTGGGCAGTCTTCTGATCCACACCAGAATCTTCATAGTGGCCCTTCATGCTCTGTCTGTAGTTCTCCTTGTACTTATTCTGTGAGAACAATGGAGCATTTCTCAATGCAACACTAAGAACACAACACACAAAGCCTGAACTGATTCAGACGAAGTGAACTCATCGATATGTATGTTTTTATTCCCATCCTCTAAACTAAATTGGATATTAATATCCGTACTGGCTCCCACAGAAGCAACCATCTAAGTTGACAATGATCATCGGATGAAACGATGGAAATATCTTTTGCAGTGCTGTTTGTGTGATGGCCATGGGTTGGCCATGTGTGGTGCAGTCTTTACGTCGCTGGTGAAATTGGCGACTTTGGCGTGGTTTTTGAACTGCGGCGTGTCGCAGAAGTTGATGCTGTGACCTTTGGAGTGTTCCAGGTCCTTCTTGTACTCGTTCTGACGAGTACAAGACAAAATGCAATGACACCAAAAACAAACAGAAAACAAAAACAGAAATGCAGTTATATTTGGCAGCCCTGCTCGGATAGGAGAGCTGGAAACAATTAGCATCCAATGGAGTGTATCTAAATCAAAACGACTGAACCGCAAACACTGTTCACGTTGTTTGGTCTTGGTTTCATCTGTTTTCCTCACACACATCCTCATAAGCTCTTAATATAGCCTCTTGGACACTTAAAGGTAAATATTGTTGCAATACTTTTGAACTCGGCTGGGAAAGTTATGGTATTTTGCAGTACTCTGGAGTGTTTCATAAATCAAAGTGAGCTGACAAAATGGGTCATTTGATTTAAAACATGGCTCACCAACTAGATATGACCTGAGCTATGTGTGACCACACTGGAATGGCATGTCATCTCTGACATGCCTGGCCCAGTTGGCTGATGCCTGATACAGTCAGTATAACTATGCCTTAACACACGCCAACAAACAACAATGAGTGTTGCACACACACACTCACACGCACACGTACATCCATGCATGCGCACACACAGACACACACACACATATGTATACTTATATGTGCACACACACACACACACAACCACACACGCAAAAACACACACAAACACACACAAACGTATGTCTATGCGCACACACACACGCACGCACACACACACAAATACGTACACCTATACGTGCGCACACACACACAACCCCAAACACAAACACACACACACGTACGCCTATGCGCGCGCACACACACACAATACACACGCACACACACATGCTCACACATGCTCACACAAACACACACATACACATGTTGTGCAAAACAAATTGTCTGGGAACAATACCCCCATGGCCTTGACATTCATAACCTCTATATAGCCCCCAGTGGCCAGCCCCTAATCCAGGTCCTGTTCTCCTTGAACCCGAGGCTCCTCACCTCGCTGACAAGCTTGCTGATCTTGCGAGCGTTCTTCAGCGCCAGGTTGTCCTCTGACGTCAGGCTGGTGAAGTGTGAGGTGCCCTTCATCTTCTTCTGGTCTTTCCTGTACTTCAGCTGCGGGTGAAGGGAGAGACAGACGGAGAAGAGATTATCCACAGGTTTCAGGAAGGGGATATTTAGAATAGGTTCTCATGAATGTGTTGTTCAGGTCGAGGCCATCACCTGTCTGGCTGACAGAGGGGGTGGGACTGTTTCCCCACACTTATACATAGCCCCACACTTGGGCTATGTAAAGTGGGACTCATCAGGACTACTTTTTGCCTGCACAATTTTGTGTGCAGAGGAAATACTATAGGGTTGGGGTTATTGTGTGTAGGCACAGCGTCTAATCTGGGGAGAGCCGAGTTTTGGCAGTGACAACATCGCTTTGCCACCCGTAGTTCACAGGGTCTTATTGTGGCTGCCTTTGACAGGGCAGGCTGAAATATGAGTGAAGCGTTCTAAATCACTGTATGCATTCTGACAAGAAACCATTCCTACGACCAGCACAATGTACCACTCATCCTATTGCCTTTGTTGAGAAAGAAGTGCAATAGCTGTATCATGTATTCAATAAGGTTAGCTTTCCTTTAGAGAGCAAGTAAACACTGAAATTAAACCACAGGGATAGCCCCATCTCTGGTTTAAAGCTGCTATCGCCATTTTCTATTTTCTATTTGGATTGAGTCTCATGGTTCTCATGCATTTGTTTGACAACTGGCAATTGATATTGAGCTGAATATTTCAACGGTTGTTATATTGTCGTCAGCCAAGTTCATTTTACTGCTTACCCTGGTAAGTGACATCACTCATTTGAACCAATCCAAAATAGTAGTTGCACAACTGTGTTTGATTTAGTTTTAAATCAAGTTTGTTGCCCCTCACTCGAGTGAGGGATGTGGCAACTATAATCATATTCAAAATAAATAATTTATACAAATCTATATTATTTTACTGAAAGATATAAAATATATAAATACTTTGAATGGTTTCCATCATGGAAATGTATAGTTAAATCCGGGTGCAAACAACCAAGGCAGATATGGTTAGATCAGACTGGGTCCTAGCTAGCCCTTGGTGGATACTCACATCACTAGCATGGGCCTGGGCCTGTTTAGCTAGCTTGTATCCCGGGGTAATCATGGCGGGGAAACTTCCTTTCCCTCTCTGCTGCTCGTACTGCTCTGTGTAGGCAATCTGCAAACAGGTTTTCATTCATCAAGTTCAAAAATATTTTTTAACTTCAGGTTAACTGCACATACCGATAATATCTCAGAAATTCAGAAATGCAGTTAGATAAGACGACATACTTTTTACTATAAGATACAGGATTAATCTAGGTCAGGAAATAAGTGAATCGTTAAATAATGTAGAGTTAAAGTGCAGTTATAGAATATAGTTACAAATATATCTTCACTTATAGATGACTGTCACTATGTAGGCGTAAAGCACTGTAAGGTTTTACAACAGCGACCACAACAATCAGTATCTTTGATAACATCATGGGCTGTTCGTGCCTAAGACGTTTGGCAGTCAGTGTGGTCCTCACCTGGCTGACGCCAGCGTTCTCCTTGGCTTGCAGGGCCTCCGAGGCCCCGGCCTCCGCGCTGGCCGTGCCCTTCATCTCCTGGTCGTACATCTGACGGTACTTCACCTGGAGGAGGCAGCGACCGTCACTGCTGCTCTTTGGTGTGTGTGTGGTTATAAAGGTGATGCTTTACATGTATGAGCACTGAGTTCATGCATCTGCGAGTGTGGGTATGTGTGTGTGTGTGTGTGTGTGTGTGTGTGTGTGTGTGTGTGTGTGTGTGTGTGTGTGTGTGTGTGTGTGTGTCCCACTCACGCCACTGGCCATCTCGGTGGCCTTCTTGGACACCAGGTACCCCGGGGTGATGTGAGCTGGGAAGCTGCCCTTCCCTCTCTGATGGCCGTACTCCTCCGTGTAGGCATACTGTCACCGGAGACACGGGTCAGTCTCCCGGGGAAACCACACACCCATAGAAACCCGTCACCCATAGCAACCACTCACCAATAGCAACCCTAACCTCATGGCAACCGGTCACCCATAGCAACCACTCCCCGATTGCAACCAGTCACCCAGCAACCAGACACCCATAGCAGACAGTCACCACAGAGCAACCGGTAGCCCATGGAAACCGGTCACCCATAGCAACTGGTCACCCATAGCAACCAGTCACCCAGCAACCAGACACCCATAGCAGACAGTCACCCATAGCGATCATTCCCCCATAGCAACAATTCAATGAGAGCAAATGGTAACCCAGAGCAAGCGGTAACTCTTAGCAACCAGTCACCCGTAGCAAACAGTCTTTCATAGCAACCAGTCACCCAGCAACCAGACACCCATGGCAAACATTTCCCCATAGCAGCCGGTCATCCATAGCAACCGGTCACCCAGAGCAAATGGTCCCGTAACAGTCACAAAGCCACAAGAGGTAGTGAATGGCCACCGGTAGAAGCTTACGTTGCTGGCGATCTGGCTCTGAGTCTTGGCCAGCAGGACCTCCGGGGGGTCAGCGAAGGTCGTATACTTTGATACTCGCTCCTCGTGGCCCTTTTTATACTCCACCTGTACAGACATAGAAGTAATGAATATGCAAATATGGATAGAAAACGCTCCACCGATATGAATAACTAAATATTTTATGACATATTTTACCACTTTACGACATTCGAGTTTCAACATACCGAAACACCATAATACATATCGTTTCCAAAGATTTCATTGATATAGTACACTATTGCTTTCTTTTGATGCAGAAATATGACATAGTGGTTTCAACCAACTCACGTTACTAGCTAGCATGTTAGCATTCTTAGCGGTCTGGTAGCCTGGTGTTATCAGGGCAGGGAAACTGCCTTTTCCTTTGGACTCGTTGAAGTCCTCCACATAGTTCACCTGCACAAGGAAACACAAAATAGAGCTTCTTAATTGTTTAAAGAGGCTTGGAAGAGTTAGTGACTGCACTGGTGTTGTGGAATAAAAGCGTAATTAAAATTTTTAAGAGGACAAATTTAGCCCAGGGATGGGAAAATGGAAAGATTTACGGACCAGTTTGAATGTATTAAGGGATTAAAATAATAACTAATTAAATCAAGGTTATAACAAAAAAGTCCTCAAATGTTCATAAAGGTGTGTGTAAGAACGGTGGCGTTTGGACGTGCTTACGTCACTTATGGTCTTCTGGGATACACTGACCATATCCTGGTTCATCACCGTGCCAGAGTACCACGTCTGCTGCTCCGAGGTGAACCCAGAGTGGGAGGTGTAGGCCTGGGTCTATCGTCATGACAACCAAGAGAGCACAGGGTGAACAGCCAATCACCACTCAGATGAATATCTCACACCCCTTATCTCTACTTGATTCAACATCTTGGTTACATTGAGCAAAAATACATTCAAGTTCCAGACAAACATTGAATAAAGAAAGTAACTGGGTGTGGTGATATTTTGTTCAAACTTGAGGGGAATTTAGGTGGGGTTTAAATTCTCATTTATGCATGTTCTACATTTTTTTACTTTTACATTTTTTTCGGAGGAACATAGCATTATCATTCATGTGATAGTATACATTTAAATACTAATAATACTACTTAAAATATAATATGAAAAAAGGACATCATTTTTGAACATAGGACGAAACAAACAAGAGAAACAAAGATAGCGCCTTTCTTTCTGGAATGTCTCACTTGCAGAGCTCCTAAGACATGGGATAAGATTTTACCCCCAACCACAGAAGTCCGATCAACTGAATTTTAAAGAGCGGGATTTGGCCCAACCCCTCTTTGCTTTGATTGACAGGGCTGCATCAGTAGCTCTGCCTAGCGAGGGGCGGGAGCTCACCTGGCTGGCCATCTGATTGGCTAGGCGAGCCTTCTCGAGGGCCAGGGACTTCATGTCATAGTGGAAGGTGGACATAAAGCGATCGCCATCCTCACGATATTTCAGCTACGGGATGCAACCAGACCACAAGCATTAAGCCAAGACGGGGATGTGTCTTATGTGCCGTTAACACGTGCACATAACACACATCCTACATGTGTGCATGGACAGGAGAAACAACAACGCATACGCACAAAGCATGCATTTGTACATTTGAAAGTACTTTTGCAAAAGCATAGCACCTGAGTTGTTTTCAGATATCTAAAAAATACTTATCCTTTATTATCAGACTCTCTCTATGTTGTACCACTTAAAAGCAGTTGTTTTGTTTATGAATTGTATGCACTTTTTGGGGTATATCTTCATTGCTGAATGCGCTTTGGACGCTTTGGACAAAAGTGTCAAAATTGTGAACCATTTATCCTCAAATAGTTTTGCTATTAATTTGGTAGATGATACCCCTACCATTATTAATATTTATACCATCATTAAACAAAGAAGAGCCATTTTCAAAGTCCAGCCCTCTAGGATATGGCTGGCAGGTGAGCTGTCAATCAAACATCTGGGCGGACAGCCAGTAGTGATGTCACCAGAAGATAGATTTGCACACATCCGGTGGTAAAATAGGGGTGTGTGGGTGTGTGTGTGTGTGTGTGTGTGTTTGTGTGTGTGGGGTTCGCTCTGGTCATCACTTTGCGATTTCAGTGTTAAAAATATATGAGCAGACAGAACAGAACAGCCAGAGTTCCCGGTAATCAAGTTATAATTCTTCCGTTATCAATGTCGAACCGACTAGCCTGAGCTGGCATAAGACCCTGGCATAATATTAGCGTGCTGGTATTTATAACATTGTGTAGCATGAGACACCCTTGATGCAAGAAGCAGGCCATTCTGGGGACCAATGACTGATACTCAGGAAGGATCTGGAAGTGTGATGCTCAGAGCTGTAAAGAGTACACAGACAAATCCTTCCTGAGTAGAAGTGCTGTACCTTTGATGACATTTGACTTGAGTAAAAGGTCAAATGAATTGAATGTAAAAAAATTGTCAAATTGTAAAATGTTACTTTTTTAGGAGCATTGTGATTGTTTGCTTCTCTGTGAGATGTTATGAAATGTTTAGGACTCAGTAGGATGCATCTGTGAGTGTTTTTTTCTTGTCCCTCGGTCACCATCTCTTCTGCTACACTCAAAAACAAAAGCTATAAGATAAGCTATTACATAACATATTATAAACGTGTGATCATCATTATATAACATTTTTTGATATAAACCATTTTATATACACAATTGTGATGGATACATTTGGAATGACATTTATTGTTAATTTTCCAACAATTACTTTGGATGGTCACACGTTTAGCTTACCATGAAATGTATAATAATACAACAGCAGCGCATAGTATTTCTAACGATTTGCCAGCATCCAATCAATCAGGCAAGAGAAGCCACAGAATAAAAGCAAATCTGACATAGCCAGACAGACAGACAGACAGACAGACAACAACAGGTGGGAGGGCTGAGAATGGGACATGAGGCCGTATTTCCTGGCGTTTAATTTTAGCCGCTCAGGGCGCAAAGAGGAGTTGGGGAGGGGGTTGCTGTCACAGAAACAGAAATAAACAGCGTCGCACTTTCATTCCAAACCATGGCAGTCACCATGTCTCTCGTTCTCTCTCTCCAGCTCTCTCGCTCTCGCCCTCTGGATTCTATACATTTTACTAGGGACCTTACAGTAACCTATCTGCTAACTACTGGTTCCGGGCCTCTTTTTATCTTGTGTGTGCGTATTTCTGGGTTAACAGCAACAGATCTCGGGTGGAAGTGAATGTAGGCTACTGTGCACGTCAGCCGTTGCGCCACATGCTTTTGAAGCACTTGTTATTGACTATCCCGTGTGATTTGTTCCCATCCACATTTACCAAATCATACTCTCTAAGTGTATTGCCACTATTCTGTATCTCCATAACCTTCTGATTCAGAGTTGAAGTCAGTTAATCTGAATGCAAAACTCATCCTTCAGAGGCAAGCCTATAAACAAAGCTATGACCTAATTCAACATTCTGTACCTTACCGGTGCTGAGATGGTACATCTGTTTCACATAGTCAGTTAAGATCTGATGCCTAGTATCAACCCATCATTGGTGTCACAATACCAACACCCACACCAAGCTACTGTCCCAGCCCATAATCCCCCGAGAACATCCATCACTCCAACAATGGATCCCAGACAAGTGTCACCCTGCTGGCGTCTGCACTAGGGGGGGTTGGGGGGCCTTGACCTGACTCACAACAGGGGCTCTGAATAGTTTGGGTGTCATGTTTTGAGTCAGGGTCCCTGGGTGACATCACTTCAGTGGCGGCCTTACCTCACTGCTCGCCTTGGACTGTATCTTGGCGTTGATGTTGACAGGCGTCTGATAGACGCTGGTGAAGCTGTTGTTCCTGGGATTGTGTCTGTTTGTGGGGAGGAGGGGTGGACGTGAGGTTAAAATGTGGCCCGTCTAGTTTGCCTCAGTTTTAATTTAGGGATTTTTTCTTTTTTAAATGTTTCACTTTTGTGTCACATTTCTTTCTGGAAACTAATTCTGAAGTTAACGTCGCATGGGGGGGGGGGGGCAACGTCAAAAAACGGCAGTTGGTCATAGCTGTTCAGTTAAAGACAAGACATTTAACCCAACTCATACGAGAAAGAATACAAAGTGGAAATCATTCAAAGCAGATATACAAGTCAACTTCTATTTCTTTGTATTGATATTTGTAAGCCCTCTCATCAGGTTAGCATCCGCCACGTTTTAGCGTACCTAAACCCTGACGGTACTCACACTGAACAGTACGGCCGCTTCTGGTGGCTCACAAAGTTGTTGGCAGTGAGCACCATGCGGCAGACGTCACAGTGAAAGCAGGCCTTGTGCCAGTTCTGGAGGACAGAAACACACAGCACAGGTCAGGGGGATGTCTGGGACTCTCTGGAGGTATAGGGCGCCACAGGGGACTCATGGACCATCCAGGGACAGAAGCATGAAGACGGGCCGAGGAGACACATCCATCGGTCCATCGATTTTTCAAGACCTTTCAACATTGCATTGTTTGGTCATGAATGCTAAAATATATATAATATATATATATATAATCTTGAGAGACAATTTCACTAACTTTTTTCAAACAAATACTCATTGATTAACATTTTAATAAGAATACATTTGAAGAAAATTCTAGACAATCAAAACAAAATACTTTAAACCTATATCTTGGTCCTCTAATTGTTATTGGAGACGGTTGGTACTGAAATGGTTTGGCTGACTCAAATTTTTCCATAATTAGTTTTTTTATTTGTTTGAATTTGCCATTTTTACAGAAATTAGATTCAGGATTGCTGTTGCATGTCTTGTGCTCAGATTTGAAAATGGAAATAGACACAGCAAGTCCACATAATGTTAGTCCACACCATAAATATATCAAAATGACAAAAGAAAATGCTCACTTCTGTGGCTCTTTGAAAATGGATATTCTGAAGTCTTCACTTACAAACATTTCCCTTCAACATTTTAACCCAGATTCCCTCCTACCTGGTCAATGCAGTTGATCTTCTCCGCTGGGTAGACCACGAACCCACACCTCGCACACGACTGCATGTTGACAACCTGGCCTTTTCTTCACACAGACAAATAAGCTCCCCCAAAAAACCTTCAGATAAACGTACAGAGTTAAGAACTAGGAGCAAGCTAGAGGAACACGTGGACTAGACGACAGAGGCAGGGGTTTGTAGCTCACAGGAGGAGAGGTTGGCAGGAGAACTCCTAGACATTCAAATAGGTTAGTGGCTGCTGCTGCTGATAAACTTAGCTCTGGGCTGACCCTCTGAACCTGCCTCTCTTCACTTGACACCAGGCCCCACCCTCTTTTAGGGTTCCAAACGGGATTATTGGTCAATCAAAGCTGTCTGTCAACAGGAAGGGCGGGGTTTGGGATGACAGCGTGTGTATGTGTCATGCTCCTGGGATTATGAGAGACGATCGATTTGGGGAACTTAGTCAGTGTGTGATGGTGCTCTTTGAAATAGGGTGATGCGTAGTGTTTGTCATTTTAATAGTTAAGTAAAGGGTTTTAATGCATATATTGTTGTAGCGTGATACATCAATGTGTACCACTATTAAAAATGTATTAATTACTTGTTTAACATATTATTTAGGAATTCAGTCATCTCATTATAGCAATATCATTATAGGTAAGGGGTGTGTGTGTGTGTGTGTGTGTGTGTGTGTGTGTGTGTGTGTGTGTGTGTGTGTGTGTGTGTGTGTGTGTGTGAGTGTGTGTGTGTGTGTGTGTGTGTGTGTGTGTGTGTGTGTGTGTGTGTGTGTGTGTGTGTGTGTGTGTGTGAGTGTGAGAGAGAGAGAGAGAGAGAGAGAGAGGGGGGGGGGGGGGGGGGGGGGGTGAGAGCGATAAGGAGAGGGGCTGAGAGAGAAAGGGAGGGCTAGGTAGGCTTCAGCCTGAGTGTAGCGCTTCATTGGCAACACCCAGGAAGAAGTTGGGCGGAGGCGCGACAAAGTCGTTTCATTTTCGTTTTTCTTCGGCGAAATCTCGTTGAGACGTCGTTATTCTCCAAGAAAAGAACTACTTCATAACTTTTTAATGCAAATTTAATTCACACTAGTTACTAGTTACTCTAGTCTGCTAAACTTCTTATATTGTACTTGCAGGCCTACTTAGCTAATTCCACTTGTTGTAGTAATCCGCCTGTGTGTGCTCCTGGAGATGGCCGAGGCATCGGCTCCTGGGTTGCAGCCGGACCAGGCGGAACGGGCAGACGGAGCGGCGGAGGAGGGGGCCGAGGACACCACGGACGCCAAGCCGGCGGAGGAGGGGGCCGAGGACACCACGGACGCCAAGCCGGACCGCAGCGGAAGGTTTCTCCTGTTCGGCAGGTCAGAACCGACGCTCTTTAATTCAATGTTTTCACTACGGTCACCGTAGTGAAAACATATAAACGGCAATGGTGTTCACCTAAGGACAAACAACAATGACATTTAAATCTTGATTTTGTTTTTTTCTCAAATATCCCCTTTAAAAGGGATGCTTAATGAATTACATATCCCACATGTTTGCAACATGTAGTATTTGGGCTAATTCTGTTAAAAAATAAATAAAAGTAGGCCCGGTCATTGCTTAAATAAAACCCTTAATGTAAATTGAATTAATTAAATAAATTAGTTTAAAGTAAATTTAGCGCATAATTCCGTCGCAGCGGCCTACTGTAGGATATCTATATACTCGTTCTGTGGTCGCATATTTATCACTATCTCGTATCTATATGCAGGATTATTATCTCTCACAAGGTGGCAGTACAAACCTTCTGAAGGTTTCGATACGGGGTCAAAGTGTCGGAATCTCATGTTAATCAACTTGGTGGCAATGATGAAGGATTCTGACAATATTATATCCCAAAATATGAGATTTGTAGGGAAATCGGATAAGCAAGTCAAGGTTGTGTGTGTGTGAGTGTGTGTGTGTGTGTGTGTGTGTGTGTGTGTGTGTGTGTGTGTGTGTGTGTGTGTGTGTGTGTGTGTGTGTGTGTGTGTGTGTGTGTGTGTGTGGTAAATTATTTATGCAGACCATACAACCATGCCCAATCGGTTGAGGCGCAATTATGAGGCAATAATCACCCAGGATATAGCACATGAGCTCAATAAATATAAATTGCAGTAACAATTTGTATATTCGTGTGTCATTACACATTGGTTGGATCAGATCACTTCAACTTTTCCTTTTATAACTTGAGTAAACCTCACATCAAGTATAAGAATGGGTCCACTTTAGCAGAGCTTTCCAATGACCAGAGTTTTACTTTGAATGGGGGACTTTTATTGTTCTAAGCTCTGAGTTCCACGTCCTTAAACGGCTCTCCATCCTAAGCTACAGGATGCAGAAGCTGTGTGTGAGGTGGGTTGCCATGGCGGGATTCTGCCCCTGTCAGCAGAGGACTAGGGCCTTGTCCCGTTTGAACTCTGCAGGGGTCGCAGTGATAGGAACCCCCCCCCCCCCTCCCTCCCCTCACACACCCCAATACCGATTGAATAGGCGCTTTTTTCCAAGTTTTTTTTAGAAAGCTCTGGCCCAGCGGCGTCCCTGCTGACTCAGGGGGAGGGGGGTAGGGGTCGGGGAGGGGGCAGTGTCCCAAACTTCCTCCCCTCCCTCTCCCACCCCGCCCCCACTAGGCCAGTCCCACCCCTCCCCCCCCCCACCACACCTCCACCTCCACCAGCGACACCACACCTCCACCTCCACCACCCTAGTACAGAGAGTATACCAGAGTCCTGGCATCAGAGCCCTGCGGTACACCACCGGATCTGGACTATTGACAGCCAACTCTCTGGGCGCTAGAAGGTCGCAGGAAGGACGCACAACGGCACGTTTTACCGATGCAGAGCGGGGTAGCGCTGAATGAGGAACCCAGGTAAGAGTTTGGTCAGACGACATGAGAACACCTTCGCCCGCCGTGCAGTCCTCCCCTTCCCCTTCACACCCGTTCATTGGACGGTGTTCATCCTCCGGAGAATAACTTAAGGTCGCTGCTCGGGGAACGATGGGAACACTTTTTTTTGGGAGGGTGGGCTTCTGAAAGGTTCTGGATCACATGATTGTGAGCGAGCGGGCACTGTGTGTTTTGTATGATGGTGTGTGTGTGTGTGTGTGTGTGTGTGTGTGTGTGTGTGTGTGTGTGTGTGTGTGTGTGTGTGTGTGTGTGTGTGTGTGTGTGTGTGTGTGTGTGTGTGTGTGTGTGTGTGTGTGTGTGTGTGTGTGTCAGTGAGGCGCGTGGCTTCATTGTTTCCCCGTCCCCCCCCTCCTCTCCGGGGGTCACCTGATGAGCTAGCTCTTCTGGAACCAGGCAGACATTGTGTGGGACCCAATAGCCCAGGAGCTCTCTGGTTGGATCTTTTAAAGAATAGGAATATGGCAGGACCAGCGAGGACCTCACTCTGGACCCTACACCATCTCGGACACTTGAAACACCCGCTTTCTCTTTGATTCGGCAGTCTTTTCTTCCTTTTCGCACGTTTTTTTGGACAATTTTTCACGACGTCCCGCGACCATGGTGTACCTTTAACCGTAAGGGGCTTGACGGTGGATTTCTGCAACCTGATTCTGACATGATTTTCATGCCACCTTTAAGAATGTATGTACGTTCTCACGGCCCAGTAAGTGGTTTCACAAGGTTATTTTTGGTTTCCCCGTTGGTGTGAGTGTGGATGGTTGGCTGGTGAAATCCTGAGAACCTGGAGTAAGTGACACACTATCGCAGTCACTCTCGTGACTTAAAGACTCACGGCTGGATGTGGATTATTTTAATATTGGCGAAATGTCTTGTTTGATTGAAGTATTCATTATGTTGTTGTGTTTCTTTATTGGTGTAGAACTGTGTAGAGTTATTTCTAGCTGCTACTGTTTCAATGTTTGCCATATATTTAGAAAACGTATATTAATATAATATTTAATTCATTACCTAAGTTCCTTTATTCCTTTGCTCAAGAAATATCTGGTCACTGAAATATATATTTCAGTCACCAGGAGTTCAGGTTCAAACCAAAGTCAAAACTAATTTGGGTTATTTTGAAGCAGTAAATTATTTTATACAATGTTCTTTAATACACTTATTGAACAAACATAACTCCTACGTAACACCCGTCGAAGAAAGGACATATCAACTATATTTAAGAAAAGTATAAGAGCAGTTCATAATGTTGGTAGGAGGGTATTTATTGCTACCAAAGCGACAAGGGGTGTTCAACTATTACCCAAAAGATACCGGGTTTGATGCCTGATGTCCGTAGCAGCTTTCCTTTTTGGCGTCCTTGAGCAAGATGCCTTCTAACCTATGTACCTCCTCAGTGTCCTGCATTTGTACTCACTGTCAGTCGCTTCGGATAAAAACATCTATTGGATGACTGACTGGAAGAGATAACGGAAAAGCTCTGGGTGTTCCTTGTCCTTCCCTCTCCCACTAGTAAGAAAAAGAAGGATGGCCAGACCCAGGATCAGCAGTACTGTTCTGAAAGCCATTACAGAATTATTTCACCTACATTCCGCTATAAGATGAGCCACCAGCAAGTGGGCAAGTGCATCATCATCAACAACAAAAACTTTGAGGATAAGACAGGTACAGTATTCTTTTTCTTCTATATATCTTTCCATTTTTTCTTGAGGTATTCTTTGTGCCTTTCGGGACTTGACAGTTTGGTCCACAATCTAGGATGTGGAACAACAATGTGGTGGACTCCGACATTGTTGGGTACCCCGAATGGTCCACCAGAATGGTGGATGTTCAATCGGTAGTCGTGTTATATATCAACATTGGTATGATACTACAATTTATTCTGACATCAATTATCCACCACGCTATTTCTTTGATCTTTCTGTATCCGTCATTGCAGATAAAGTGGAAAATACGATCAAACTATGGAAGTGCTTTCAGATGTTTTATTTTTTCAACTTAAAAGACCTCACCTGCTGTAACACTCGCTCTCTCTCGCTCTCTCCTTCTCTCTGTCTCTCTCTCTCTCTCTCTCTCTCTCTCTCTCTCTCTCTCTCTCTCTCTCTCTCTCTCTCTCTCTCTCTCTCTCTCTGTCTCACTGTCGCTCTCTCTCTCCCTCCATCACTCACATTCTCTCTGTCTCTCTCTGTCTCACTTTCTCTCTCTGTCTCACCTCATTCTCTCTGTCTCTCACTCTCTCTGTCTCGCTTTCTATTCTCTTTCTCTCTGTCTTTGTCTCTCTTTCTCTATCCCTCTATGTCTATGTCTCTGTCTCTCTCTGTCCCTGTCTCTCTCTTTCTTTGTTCCTCTATGTCCCCGTCTCTGTCTCTCTCTCACTCTCCGTCTCCCTATCATTCTCTCTCTCACTCTCCGTCTCCCTATCATTCTCTCTCTCTCCCTCTCTCTCTCTCTCTCTCTCTCTCTCTCTCTCTCTCTCTCTCTCTCTCTCTCTCTCTCTCTCTCTCTCTCTCTCTCTCTCTCTCTCCCCCTCTTCGTCTCGCTCCCTCTGTTATTTTGTTAAAGGGATGAATGTACGCAACGGCACCGACCGAGACGCGGGCGAGCTCTTCAAGTGCTTCAAGAGCCTGGGCTTCGATGTGTGCGTCTACAACGACCAGAGCTGTGAGAAGATGGAGCACCTGCTCAGAGCAGGTGAGGAGTGGTGCTGGTGGTGATGGTGGCGGTGGTGCTGGTGGTGCTGGTGTTGTTTGTAGTAGTGGTTGTGGAGGTGGTAGAGCTAGGCCAGATTTCCAACAACAATTATCACAGGGATTCAATAGGATTTCAAAATCCAGGACATCTATACATTTAAAGTGCTCACAGTGCTTGGGAGATGCACTCACAAAAAGTATTCTTAATAATTATCAAGATTACCTTGAAAAAATAGCCTTGATGGCAATTTTTGCCCAACCATAGTGAGTTAGTATTTTGCTTCCGGTGCTTCACGGTTGAATGAATCAACCAACGTGCACTTGACAGTTGTGTGCTGCGGATAAAAAGGAAGGAAAAATGTGAAATTGTAGAAAAAATGATGCTTGTGTTAGATTCTGTTCTCGCCTGAACCTTCTGCTGGTTGACCCCTGGGTGTTGGAGACTCCACCGGTGTGTAGGACGTGGGCGTGGGGTCAATGATCTGAGTTGTAACATCCTGGCCGTGCAGTTGTAGGATCACAGTTGTGCTATCGCTATACATCATCGTGTATATTAATGCAAATTCATGCATTTGAATTCTAAACGCTTTTCCCAGACTAATTATAACATGGATTATTAATTAAGTGGTAATTCATTCTGAGTAGTAAAAAGAGCCTTTGGCTAAAAGCATTTTCATTAGTTTTCGCTTGTTTATATCTGTGTGTGCATGCGTGCGTGCGTGTCTAATGCGGATGTGGGTGGTGCTTGCGTGTGCGTCCTCATTGATGTTTGCCTGACTTTGTGTGTGTGTGTGTGTGTGTGCATGTGTGTGTGCATGTGTGTGTGTGTGTGTGTGTGTGTGCATTGGGTGCTTGTGTGCATGCCATGCCACCTTCATATGGGCCGATGCTCATTCATGCATGCGTGTGCGCATGTATGTGTGTGTGTGTGTGTGTGTGCGCGTGCGGGGTCTAGTGTCGGAGGAGGACCACAGCGACAGCTCGTGCTTCGCCTGCATCCTGCTGAGCCACGGCGAGGAGGGCATGATCTACGGCACGGACGGCGCCATGCCCATCAAGACCATGACCTCCATGTTCAGGGGAGACATGTGCAAGAGTCTAGTCGGCAAGCCCAAGCTCTTCTTCATCCAGGTACGTGTCCACGCACGTCCTCTACACTCATCAGGGAGTCTGTTAGGAGCGGGGGCGGGGGGGGTTCTCGTGGTCAAGGCGCTTGACTCCCCGCCGAAAGGCACTGGGTTCAAGCCCCATGTCCGCGGTCGACCTGTGTATAACCCACCTGCTCATTTACATGTCATTGGATCTGAATTCACTGTGAGACACTTTGGATGAAAGCTAGCCCTGAAAGAAAAAGCGACAGCATATCCATGGTGAATGTTAATGACTTTACTATTATTTAGTAGTCGTTTAAGGCTAGGCTTCGAAGGATGGCTTTGTAGAAGCCTCAACCAGACGTAGGCCATCTAACAGATGCATCAGTTAGAATAAAAATGTGGGTGTACATTGAAATGTGCAGAAGCAATTTGGTTGCGGCTCATGGCTTAAACAGAATTAATTGTGAATTGTTTCACCAGGTCATTGCTGAGAAAGCTACTCAGGATCTCAATGAAATGTCATTTCATTTGCTTCATCAGGCTTGCCGCGGGTCCGAGTTTGATGATGGCATTCAGACAGACTCAGGGCCTCCCAATGATGCCCTCGAGACAGACGCCAATCCCAGACACAAGATACCCGTGGAAGCAGATTTCCTCTTTGCCTACTCAACGGTCCCAGGTAAACACACTGCCTTACACTTACATTTGAATCAATGTTTATGGGCTTTGGTGCCTTCTGTGGACAGGACAGTAGCTTGAAGAGGAGAGAGGGGAATGACGAGGCACTAGTACGACTAAAGGTCGGAGTTGCTACTAGGCATATTTCCTCGCAAGTTAATCTACGTCGCCGCCACTCAAAAGAGGTCGTTGTAGCATACGCTTTTATCCAAAGCAACTTATTTCAAGGGGCTTGAGGATGATAATAACCCAAGCATGCCAAAACAAAATTGTAGTAAAAAAATTACAATGCTATAGGACATCAGAAAGGCAAGTAGATGGAGTCACAGTGGGAGCACACAAGGTTGTATTCCAAGGCCCCTGTTCTTCGAAAGAAAGCGTGGAACGCATTCAGCATTATGGAGAGTCGAGAAATATTAATGTAATATAATAACTAAACAACAGCCCCAAACTGGCAGACGCAGGTTAAACAGCTGACATTTCCCGATTGGTTAAGCCAAGGAATTTTTACCTGGCACGAATCTGAAAGAATCTGAAGCAGTGGCGGAAAATAACAACCGAAACGTCCCCATTTCTAACCTCCCTCCCCCTGCTGTCCCCGCAGGGTACTACTCCTGGAGGAACCCGGGCCGGGGATCCTGGTTTGTCCAGGCCCTCTGCAACGTCCTCAATGAGTTCGGCAAGCAGCTGGAGATCATGCAGATCCTGACGCGGGTCAACTACATGGTGGCTACCAGCTTCGAGTCCTGGTCGGAGGACCCGCGCTTCAGCGAGAAGAAGCAGATACCTTGTGTGGTCTCCATGCTCACCAAGGAGCTGTATTTCAACTGACCCCTGGAGGACTCCCATCCAGATGCTGACTCCCCCACACTGGCTGACCGACGGACGCTCGGACTCACTGGCTGACTGACTGACACTGGGACTTACAGGCTGACTGACTGACACTGGGACTCACAGGCTGACTGACGGACGCTGGGACTCACAGGCTGACTGACTGACACTGGGACTCACAGGCTGACTGACTGACACTGGGACTCACAGGCTGACTGACTGACAATGGGACTCACAGGCTGACTGACTGACACTCAGACATACAGGCTGACTGACGGACAAGTGCTGACAGAATGATGGTTCACTGACTCTAAGAGACTGTCTATCTTGCCATCTTGACTGACCGACTGACTGATCTGCTTTGAAAGCCGACTGACTGACTGACTGACATATAGACTGACAAATTGCCCAAGTGGCTTTGTCGACTGTTTCAGGTTCTGACAAAACGGTCAAAAACATTCAGGGATCATTTTAAAGGCCAGCAAGGCGCTGGCCATGCTGGTTGGCTGCGCCGTGCATTGCATTGCATTGCATGCCGAGCTGGGTCACAAAACAAGCGCGCCTAACGAACGAAAACCTTTTCCAGTGGCGCTTGCTGTTCACGGCGATAATTGCCTCTTCTTCTGCTTATTCCGCTTTCAGGAACAATGGCGTCACATTTGATCTGATCTTTGTCGACAGGCGATGTGAAATATCCATGTTATTCTACCAAATCTGCCAACATTTGCTGCAATTTTTTGTGGGTTCAGGGAGTCCTCAGTGCATTTGTATACATCGTCCGGTAATGGAACTCGATTTTGGAGTTGACTGACTTGATTCATGAGTGTGTGTGCAGCATGGCTTGTGGCTGACTAACTCAGTCCAACAAAAAACAAAAAGCGTTCAAATGCTGTCTGTCTCGGGAAGGGCGGGTGCAGTGGCTACCTTCCACGCAACAGACTTCCATTGTGGTCCTAAAACAATGTTCAATTGTTGTCCGACTGCTCATCGAGTCCAGTATCCATCCTTATAATAATAATAAACAAACAGTCTTTCCTTAGGGAGGCTATGGTAGCCAGCACAGCCCTGGGGCTGGTTTAAGTTTACTTTTTGGGCCACGATGGAAGTCTAGGGCACAGAAGATGCAATTCTACCAACTATTGGTTATGCAGATGTTAAAGATATTGTTTCTCTTTAGCGTTACACCAGCGTTTTCACAATAAGACCAACATTTCAGTATACAGACCAATGAAAGCTTTCTTTCGTCATCCAATCTAACGTACCTCCACTGTCCAATGCTGTATAACTTATTGGAACTTAGGGTTAAATCAGCAACCTTTTCCCTGAGTTAGTGAACAAAAAAGAAGCAAATATTAATCTCTCGCATTGGGTCCCAATTTTAATACATGAATAATGAAGCGCCAACGTGTCCATGGCCGACTTTTTAAAATGCACTAGGTGGCGTGAACTTTTTTTCTGTTGGGAAGAGTTATTCCATAAACTTGCTTGGATAAAACATGAAAGTTCAGTTCAGTTGAAGGTCAGCTGGGTGATCTTCAGCTGTGCATTGTTGTTTTTCGACGTTTCTTGGCTGCCAAAAATAATTATTTTGAAATACTATATTGGGACCACAATAAGTATTTACTTATTGTAAATAATAAAATGAATATGATTACAGGGTGTGGAAGAATAATTATAACTCTTAACAATTATAATCGTACTGCCTCGATACCATGACACTACTCCTAGTAGCACCGTGCTAGTGATCTCAGGTTCCTCGTGTGTGATACTGAACTTTGGAAATCTTAAAACCAATGCTTTCAAACCAAGTTTAAACCGAGCAATTTAATCCCTTAAGAGAAACTGTCAAACTAAACATTGGCAGGACATACCACTTTATGCTGGGTATATCTAAAAGACCAGCCGCCAACATTTTAGACTTTTCCTAACCTTATTTTTTCATCTTACATTTGACACATCTCTTACAGACTTTTAAAAACACGGTCAAGTGAATAATCTCATCACATTGCTGAACCGAGGCTTCACTATTGCCAAAAGCACAACTGACCACACTGTATTTATGTATTTCAGTGTTTGTCAGAACAGTACTTAAGGCATGCGTTGCTATGTATGTGATCTTCTAAAGGCTGCGCTTTGCATTAAGAGTACAGTTAAGCGGAAAATAAAGTGGAATTGACAAAAATAGATTTAAAAACAAAACAAACACATTTTCATTTGCTATATTTATTTCATACCTTTTAGGCGATATTTGCACAACTTTGCCAAATCAAAATATTTATAAATGAAACAAAAAAAACTTTGATTGAATGGTTTGCTTATTATTATGATTGTTTTGTGTACCAATATTTACCACTTGAAACTTATCTAATGACATTACATCTGCTGGGGACACAATGCCCTCACATGTTTTTGTCCCAAAGTCATATTTTTCGTCAAACTCAGAGGCAGCTATTACTGGTAGTGATCAGATCTCGTTCCGTGAACAATCCACCTGTCATTTACTGTTTCCACATTTCCTCATGAGCCTGAGTCAGCAACTTTCGGAGAAAACTCCACAAATACGCTTGAATTATTTTTTTGCGGTCGTCATAATTTATTTCCTCCTTTTTTTTTGAAATACTACGGCACCAGTCATGCAAGCACAGTTACAACTTTCAAATCCTCTTCATGCAAGAATGTGGTTTCTGAGCTGGTGTCCATTCAGTGCTGAAAACAGTTTTTGCTCCATGTGTTTTGGATTGGGGTTTAATAAAGAAGGAAACATTTCTAATTTTTAAAGCTTTCCTGTGTTAAATGCTATTGTCCTCAGGAATACAATTTGAAAGGATTTGGATTATATGATTGGATTAAATAAATAATGAGGTATGATTTGGCCCTGATTTTGTAATATTTTCCAATGAGGGGCAATACAACAATGTTGAAATGACTTAAAATCAAAAGAATGCATATGTAAAAAATATTTTATTGTATTAAACACCATGAAAGAAATGCATTGTGTGTTTCTTTGTTCAATAAATAAAATGTCGTTTATAAAAGTAAAAAAATTCGGAACTTGACATGATCTTTTTGTGACCAACTCTTCCCCTTCGATGGACACGCTTATTGTACCCTACTGGCATACGTCCCCATGTAATTGAATAATACTAGCAAATATAAGCAATTTGTTAAGTCAACCAGTTACTCTTCCAAGTTTAAACAGAAAATACTTTGAACACGTTCATTTTGGCTGTCTGATTACGGCCATTATCTCTGTGCTAAAACAAGTATTTAATAGACACGTTTATTTTTGACGTGGTCACTTTCCGTGTTGTTTAAGCGTATATGCCGCCTCTTGTAACAATTTCAGACCGAGACCACCAATACAATGCTAGCTGCTAAGTGGGTGTATTTTGCTAGAGCTATCCATGCCCATCAAAAAAGTGAATTGATTGCATTGCTTTTGTAGGAAAAAAAAGAGTAATCTGATTCACAGGTTAACTATGAAATATGAAATTTTATTAAAACTGAAAATTCAGTAGAGTATGTATTGGGCAGCAAAAGTAAGGTAACCTCGTGAGACACAAGCCCTCTGGTGGTCCACAAGGGGTAGTGCAAATGGGTCGCCAAAACAATGCAAAACGTGTTGATTTTATTTCATGTTATTTCTCATTAAAGCCTTGATGAATCAATAATCAATATACTGAAAGATTGGAACAAGCAGGTCCCCGTAGGCTTTGTTTGTTAGTTGACAATCTCAGTCAAGTTTTCAACTCAGTCGTTAGCAGGGAACGGTTTGGAATCACTGATTTAAACCACGCATCTACATCCTGTTCCTCCATGTATGAATCCTGGTCTCAACTCCAGACTCATAAGGTTTATTATTAATCAGTTGAATTAGAAACGGTATCTCCATAGTGACCTGGACAGCTCCATGTTCTATGCTAACCTTCACCTTGCCTCTGGTGAATGGGGCCTCCTTGTCAGCTCCTTCTTGAGGAGGTGGCAGTCCTTTATCTTCTCCTCCACCATCCTCTGCTACACCTCCTCCTCCTCCTCCTCCTCCTCCTACGTCAGTGTGATGCAATCATCCTCATGTCTCATGTCTTCATGCTTCCCCCTGATCTTCTGTTTCAGGGTATTGGTTGTCTTCTGCAAAGACGACAGAGACAGGGTTGGTATTTCAGTTATTTTTGTAAAAAACAGCAATAAAAAAAAGTCTATTTTGTTTAAAAAGTACTAAAAGTGTATTCAACATTAAAAAATCGAAAACAGTCTAACTTCATAAATTATCAATGTAACTTGTCAAAATAAATTGGTTGTGCCGATTCTGACTAAAAGCATTTTGGGTGAATGCTCCTTCCACAAATGTGAGCAATGGCAATATAGCGCATTTCTATATCGCACAGTCTTTGTGATCAAAGATTTCTTAAGTACTTACTTGATGCACTTTTATTTTCCCCACCCACTCCGTACTGACGAACGCACATTGATCCTATTTACATATTGGCAAGAGCGCGCTCAGGCTAATCTCTCTCTTCAGAATCGCTACTAGATAGCAACCTTGTCCTTTGAATGGATCTCTATGATTCAACTTCCTCGAGACACTGAGAGGAGGAATCCTCTTCGGGAATGGCACCCTTGACCAATGATATGAAACTGTCTGCTCAAATATTTCCATTGATTCAGTTTCAATTTCCTTGTGTTCATATTCTCTCACGGCTCCTTCCTTCTCCATCTAGCCCTGTCTGATTGGAGGGGGGGACCTCACTCACCACCACCAGTGTGTAGCACCCACTTGGGTGATGCACGGCATCCAATCTGTGCCAGAACGCTCACCACACACCAGCTTGAGGTGGAGAGTGAGGGAATAACCATACAACGCTACAACAGAATAACCATGCAACGCTACAACGCAACACAACTAAAGACACGTAGCACAACACAACGTCAGAGTGCACTGGATTCTCCAGTTACTTGACTGCCATTAGTCACTGGCATGCATGGCATGCCCTGTGGAGGACCAGCTCATCTCTGTGTTTGTGCAACTGCTGTGTTTGTGCAACTTGGGCAACTGCTGTTGCACAAAAACAAACACACACACAGGCACACACACACACACACACACCCCCCCCCCCCACACACACACACACACACACACACATGCACACATCGGCTTGCACACAAACACACGCACACAGACATGTCTGATACATACATGAGCAGACACACACACACACACACACACACACACAGACATACACATACACACACACACACACACACACACACACACACACACACACACACACACACACACACACACACACACACACACACACACACACACACACACAGAAAGCAAGAAATAAAATCACACAAGAATGATCAATCAAAATAAAGAGCGATGACTATATCAGCTCAGAGGATGCCTTACCCTCCTCTCTTTTAGCAGAGGGTCACTGGGGTTGAGGGCAGGCTGTTGGACAGATCTTACCTGAGCTTGTCCATTGGTCTTACGTAACACGCTGGCCTGGCCTATCCCGACAACCCTCTACTCCTATTGGCTGTACAGCAGTGAAGAGAATACCCCACCTTCCTTTGCTACTACCTTTATATTTAGAAATGTATTGCTGCCCCACATAGGCCAAGGAATTGTTCAGGGAAGGACACTAGGAGCTATCAGAGGAGCAAAAGGTCCGTTTGTAAACTCATCTTCTGTGCTCTGGGAATAATGCTGCTATTTTCATCTGGGGAGGTTCCGTAAACTTGGAGGTCTTCCACAGCTTCTGATTGGTCCACCGAGTGAAGGAAGAAAGCCAGGTCACCAGGGGCACCAAACAAAAGGCAGCCGCCTGAGCCAGGTGTTGTCAGCTCCTGAGGCTGAGGCCAGACCACCTCTTCTATGGGACCAATGGTTCTTGGTTCTCTATCGCTGGTCGCCAGCTTTGCGATTCAAAGCCATGAGCAAACCTGTGGCTGTTAATTACTTCATAGGAACAATAATATTGGGATCCAACCCATCCCTGATATAGAGTAAACTGTTGGAAGTCGCAAGACATTTCATACCTAAAAATGGGGTCATCACCAAAAAAGAGGTATGCTGATGTGATCCGGGTCTGATAAGCCCTTAGAGTATGTAGTTGTGATTAATGGATGTATTTATTTATACATGACCATGATTCCATATACCAGCTGTGTCTCTGGCTAAAGGCTCCGTGCTGTGGAGGGACAGACATGGGAGACAGAATTGGCCTATTCAAGCCCCTGAGGAAGGGCAAGACAAATGAAAAAGGTAAAATGTTTCATCCCTGTGGGAGAAATATAATAGTTTAACATATTATAATGAATAATGGTAATATAGCTTGTTCAATGTGTGTGTGTGTGTGTGTGTGTGTGTGTGTGTGTGTGTGTGTGTGTGTGTGTGTGTGTGTGTGTGTGTGTGTGTGTGTGTGTGTGTGTGTGTCTGTGTGTGTGTGTGTGTGTGTGTCTGTGTCTGTGTCTCTGTGTGCGTGCGTGCGTGCGTGCGTGCTTGCGTTTTTGTGCGTGCTTGCGTTTGTGGGTATGTGTGCGTGTGTTTGTCTTTGTGTGTCTTTGTGTGTATTCTATCTCAACTGGACAGACTTAAACCACACATTAGTGAGTACCGCCTCAATGCTTCTCACATTAAATGCCACCCCATGTTTCATCAAATAAACTAAAGATTCCTTTGATACATCACTTGATTTACTAATACAAGATGTATTATTAATTTCTCAATTTATTCAAGAATCATGAGTCCATACAATGGATCAAATGAACTGTAACAGGTGCTATATTTTCTTTGGCTAGTGTCACTAGCCAAAGAAAATATCCCTCATGCCGATGAACCTGAAACTCCTGCTGCTCCTTATCCCTCAACAGAAGTAATTTCATGTTTTGTTTTGAGGCCCGCTTCATAAATACCTCGGCGGGTGGGGCCACTTACTGTAACTGATTACTCATGCAAGGAGGGGCAGGTGGCAATAAAACCACGATTCGTTGTTTAATTACGGTCAAGAAAGCGCATCGGGTGAACCACATTGATTACCGACTGCAAGTCAGCATGTTCTCGTCCCCTTATGAGTGACCTGCTTTCCTGCATTTCTGAATACTAGAGGACAAGAAGGGGACAGTCTGTACATCTGTCTTGGAAAAACGAAAGAAAGGAAAACATAATTGTTTTAGGACTGGTAGGATAATGAGCCTTCATCACACGTCAACCGGTGAGTAAACCAAAATCTGGGAACGCAGACTTGTCTGTGTGGTCAGCTGTCCTACTGAGCTGTTCACCCTCTACACCTGTGCAGTGTTCCACGGTATTCCTCCTATACCCGATCAGGCGACAGTGGTGAAAACAGGATACCTCCTCAAGTCCCCCCCGTACTCCCTGTTGAGAAGAGAGGTGAGTTTGACAAAGCTGACGATGAATGAAGGTGTATTGTAGTCTGCCCATGTAGCTAGGGTATAGGTTTTACCATGAGGTTTATTGTTGGGGTCAGGCATAGGCGCAGGGTCGGTGTTGTTTGAGGGCCATTTTCCATTTAATATTGAATATATGCTTTATTGTCCCATGGGGGAATGACATTTGAGGACTCAATGCTGCCATTGAAACATACCATGAAATACTATTCAATGCAACATTAATAAACTTACATTTTAAAAGATGCAGAAGACTGGTTGCAAAGCCTTCGATGGCATGATATTGCACAGTTTATGTCTTTGTCTGAGTTTTTGGGTTAATGGTTAAGTGTCACTGTCTTGCCATGTTTTCCTTCCTTCCAGACTTTCTGGAGAAGGCGTTTTTTTGTTCTGTACAAATCAAATGAACAAGACTACCGGCTCAAGTACTTCAACAGCGAGGATCAGAAGGACAGGGCCCTGGGGGAAATAGACCTGAAACAGTAAGTTTGTTTTCAACTGAAACTATGACTTGCACACAATTAAAGGTATTCAAGGTACGATTCGAGAGCTATGATTTGTCCGTAGTGCCTGAAGTGTCACACTACACAATAGCCATCTGTAAGCCATTAGTGGGTTAAATGCATTAGAATATCCTATTTTACTTGATTGTAGTATGTACAGATGACCCTTGCCTTGACGCCATAAGCGTTTCCGTAGAATGACCTTGTGGTGTACTGCACACATCTGAAGATCTAACTCTTTTGAAGGTTAAGAGCGATGCTAGTAAGCCCGGGCGGCCACCCCAGTTGGAGTTGGGTCCAGAAAAACGTCAACTGTAATCCGTCCTGCGTTCTCTACATCAACACTTCTGCCAGGGAATACTTTCTGGTTGGCGCCAACAGGTAGCAGAGGCAGGTTCGAACACAGGTCTATGGCTGTAAGGCGTGATCACCTATGATTAACGCCATTTATATAATACAGTGCCATCAAAAAATGCCATCAAACTGCGCCCTGTTACATGTTTCAGTTTAGGTTATGTTGGTGCTTGAATCAGAACATGAGTCACTCCATCTCAGATAGAGCCTGAAAAATGTTGTTCATGACAGGCTTCAGAACAGAGGCGGAGTGGCCATCGGGACGATCGGGAGGTTTCCCGGTGGGCCGGTCCCCCGGTATGAAAAAGTGCCCCACTCCGCCCCTGCTTCAGAAGCCACCATGCATTCCACCCTTAAATCAATATGGAATCCCCAAGCAGTCATTACTATGTCTCTACTTTAATTGGTTTGAAGTCCAGTCGGTCATTTGCACTATGTCATCATGGTCATCTAGCGTTCATCGTGAAGGTTTATTTTTATGATAACATTTACATGATTACAAAACGTGTATAATAATAATTTAGGCCTGTTAAACTATACATTTATAAGAAAGGTGGAGCTGTAGTTTACTAAACAGCCACTGTAGTGACATACGTCTTTGAACATGCATCAATCTGCATTACAAACCAATGTTATTGATATTTATCTTAACCTTGGAATAATCTCACTCAGAGCCCTTTCCAGCGACATTTACATTGAGTGTAGATGTGTTGAGCTCTCTCTGGGCAGCTGTTGATTTCGATATCCCTGTCTGAGAGAGGGTTAGCTTCTTGGACACATCTACACTCATTAGAGTCATACCAATGATGTGTACTAGCTAGAAAAAGTATTACAAAGGTGCTGTGGGTTGTAGGCCAAGTCTTTCTGTTTTTTACGCTAGCCTGTTGCCTGATTTTGATCAGGTTTGTTCAGGTTGATCTGGCCCAACGTTTAGTTTCCTATTCAAAGCTAAAGGAGAACAGAGCTTATTGAATGAGTACGCCCGTTCATCATTGTCAATGTCAATAACGTAAGGTTACTCCACCACGGACTCACTCTGGTTGGGGGCGGCAAATAAATGAATTGCCCTTTAGGCATCAATTCCGAGGATGCTGATCGGCTTGAAGAATGTCGCTATGAGCATATCTTTTGTCAGCAATTGGGAGCGCTGCAGCACTGGCTGGGCGATGTTTGTATCGCCCCAGAGGAAAGGTTGGAACAGCATAGCTAGCTCATCTTCCGCAAATGCACTGATAGATATTTTTGATATTTCACGTTATTGTCAATTTTAAACACTAACATAAATTATTGTTTATTTAAAAACATATAATGTATTTTATGTTGAATGGATTGAATAATCACCTATTACATTTTTTAATAGGTAGGCTTTATTTTTACTGCTTGCCTATTTAGGAGTATGATGTGTGTCCGATCTTTTATATGTTTTACATTCAAAGCTATATGAACCTTTATTCATGTCAGTCAACAGTCACAGCAACAGTCTATCATTGTCTTGCAAATCACAGAACTAAAGTTTATTATGGGTTGTTTCATAAATACACATAATTGTGAGGCTTTTTTTTTTTTTTTCTCTGATTCATAATGACCTTGGTTTCCTCTTGAACAGACCTCCATTTATACTTTGAGATGATGTGTGAATTGCAATTGCATTGTCTTCCTATTACCCCCATTTATTTAATTTCCAGCTCGGATGTGAATGACTGGCTCATTGCTTTATCCAATCCCGGTTTTGCAGAGGTAGGCTGAACTTTGTTTGTATTTATAATATTAAATTAACCTGTTTCTTGCTAGTAAACTGTTAAATCTTTTATAAATGACATGATGAATTACTTTTAAGATTCAAGAGATTTCTAAGAGATCTTTAATATTCATACATTATGCTTGTATTGCTCTCAACCTTGTTTTGAACAAAGTCTCCTAAATAAGGAAAATCCCCTTTCTTTAGCAAAGTCTATGTGAAGTTGTGGATTTCAACACTGAAACTGTAAGTGAAGTCACCCTTTACATTCCATGTTCCAGAAGTTCATATTGGTTATTTTTTTAAAGTTGTAAGCTATTGAGATGTCAGATTCAAGGTTGTCATCATTTTATCCTAGCAACAGACATAAAACAAGATTTTTTTTTAAGCATTCATGTTCCAAATAACACAGTCACAATAGTCTACCAAAATATGCATTTAAAAGATACTGTTAAGGACTCCAACAGCTTATTGTTTGTCTTTAGTTGATGAAAAGCTCATGGAAACTTCAGTCTGTGTCCGAGCCAGCAGCATATAAAGACGCCTCGTGGATGGTAAAGGAGAAAAGCTTTCACTTTGACATCCGTAATTGCGAATCTGTGCCTTATACTTAAAATAACGCTTCCTGATTGGCTGACAGGGTCAACTGCCACGACAAAGCTCGGAGCCTGTGGATCCCATCTATGACTACCCCAAAGCCTACCGTGATAAACAACTGGTAAGTAACCATGCATCCGACCATGAATAAATGTAAACACTCAAGAATGAATATGATCAGTCCATCACCATTGTAATGATCCTGTGTGTGGAATGTGCTTGTTCTTTGATGTGAATGATTGCTTTATTGCTTTACCTTCCACAAGCCGGTGGGCATATCAAACTGTTTATTGCCCTGCCTTGAGGTGATAATCCCGTTTATTCTACTTCTTGCTTACCAACATAATAAAACAATTCAAATACTTTAATAATTATGCTTTTTCTTATTCGTATTGCATGCTTATTAAATGCATATTCTGTTTGAGTTAATCTCCCTCAAAAAGTAGTCCCCTTTAATTACCATCGATCTCGGACACCTTAAAAGGGCATTATCCCGCTTATACCATGGTCACTTGCCAAAGAATATAAATTAAGATTATTCATTAATATTTTCATGCGCTTTACAATCCAAATATAAATTTTTTCACATGCCATAATTTAGTTTCCCTGGTAACGCCTGAGGGTTTGACTAAAACCTGTAACAATCATTACCCTCCCGTAAGGCTCTTATGCAACGGAAAAGTTGTTCACTCCTCCAGTAAATAGTACGGACCTTAGCTACGACTTGGCAACGGGAAGGTATTTTAGTCCGCTGAGCTATAAACAAGAGAGCGAACGTTATGGATTACATATTTATAATTCGAAATTCGTCCCAGCCTTTAGGCCTATACCACAGATACTCTAGGGTCTATAGCATATAACCGCGTTGTCTGATTAGAGTTTAATTCATTTTGCAGAATTTACCAGCCCTCGTTTTGAAGACTAATCACCGCGCCGTTCGTTTCAATGGGAATCGCAACGGTCTATACTTTCAACATAAAATGTACATATTTATAATTTGAAATTCGTCCCAGCCTTTATACCACAGATACTAGGGTCTATAGCATATAACCGCGTTGTCTGATTACAGTTTATTTCATTTTTCGTAATTTACCAGCTCTCGTTTTGAAGGCTAATCACCGTGCCGTTCGTTTCAATGGGAATCGCGGCATTCTTTGCTTTCAACATAAAGCGTACATATTTATAATTTGAAATTATTCGTCCAAGCCTTTATACCACAGATACTCTAGGGTCTTTAGCATATAACCACGTTGCCTGATTACAGTTTGATTCATTATTCGCAATTTACCAGCTCTCGTTTTGAAGGCTAATCACTGCGCCGTTCGTTTCAATGGGAATCACGACGGTCTATACTTTCAACATAAAGTGTACATATTTATAATTTGAAATTCGTCCAAGCCTTTATACCACAGACACTATATGGTCTAGCATATAACCGCGTTTTCCAATTACAGTTGAATGCATTTTTCACAATTTATCAGCTCTCATTTTGAAGGCTGAAATACAAGCGGCGTATTGATCTACTATTTGATGACGCTTTGCTCAGTCAGCAGCAAGTAGAACCGACAAGTCAGCAGGCAACCTGCCGGGTTAATGCCCTCCTCCCAGCCAATCAGAATCAAGCATTCTTAAATGAAGTAGAATAATTACTTTTATGTTTCAGGATCATTCCCCTTTAATATTCATTCATTGTAATATGCTTGGATTGCTCTCAACCTTGTTTTGAACAAGGTGTCTGCTAAATAAGGAAAATACCCTTTCTTTAGGAAAGTCTGGGCCTATATAAAGTTGTGGATTTGAACCCTGAAACTGTAAGTAAAGTCACCCTGTACATACCATGTTCCAGAAATTCATATCGGTTACTTTAGAAGTTGTAAGCTATTCAGATGTCAATTTCAAGCTCTTCATAAATGTATCATAACAACAGACATAAAACATTATTTTTTAAGCACCCGGCTCGTGGAAGGTTACCGTCCATGAGCCGGGCATATCAAACTGTTTATTGCCCTGCCTCTCTGTGATTATCCCTTACTTATTCTACTTTGTTTAAGAATGCTTGATTCTGATTCGCTGGGAGGAGGGCATTAACCCGGCAGGTTGCCCGCTGACTTGTAGGTTGTACTTGCTGCTGACACGTCAGCACAGCGTCATCAAATAAGTAGATCAATACGCTGCTTGTATTTTTTGCTATCACAGAAATTTCAAACATGAGGTCCATTGTAAAAGTAAACCTTGTTTAAAAAATATTCTAAAATGTGTCGGAAATCTATTGGAGGGTCAGTCGACGCATAGTTTCGCAAGCGAGATACAATGTAGCAACTACGTTATTAAACTAGTGATCAGATGCAGCCTTGTGTGGTTGCTATAGAAACTAAATAGCTACAGCTGAGCTAACTTATTCACCGTAGTTCTAAACCAGGGGTCTCAAAGTCTACTTACCTGGGGGCCGCTGGAGGTAGATTCTGGGTCAGGCTTGGCCACATCAAGTATTCCACAGAAGAAAGGAGCACAACTGACCCAATCTAAGTTAATGACCGGTCTATAATTAGATCACGCTGGCTATGTAATCGCTGACAACACGGGATATTTCATAAGGGTTGGTGGAATCCGGGAAATTTTAGCGTCCTTTGGCTTTTGTCGGGACTCAGGACACGCAACTCAAAATCGGAACTGTCCCGGCAAACCGGGACATCTGGTCACCCTATTACAAGGCCGCACTAACACTAAACTATGATGTCAAGCAGGGGGCCACAAAATATCATCCCGCGGGCCTCAATTGGCCCCCGGGCCGCTAGTTTGAGACCCCTGTTCTAAACAGTGCAGCGTTATTAATTTGAGTTTGAGTGTATCTAACTAAAACAGCCCAAATAAAATGGCTAAATAATTTTGCTATACATTTATTGCAAATAAAAATTATTTGAAATAAAGAATGCATGTTTGATCGATTGTAATTAAAGGGGACTACTTTCTGGGTGTAATGTAAGTGTAATTACTTGTAAGTGTAATGATCCTGTGTGAGTAATTTGCTTGTGCTTTGGCCAGGTTAAGGAGCCCTTGTACGTGGCCATGGACGAAGTGTGAGTGTTCATAATTAATGTGTTCATTGTTCTTATTAACACCCCCCTAATTGATTACAAAATCTTAAAAATTATAATACAATGTGAAGTTTTTCAGTTCTCTCTTGTTTCCACTGTATTTTTTTGGTTGATTAGAGACTGAGTCTTAATATAAATGATCTGGTGTGCTCTCCTCTGTGTTGTACTACTTTGTGTAGATCTGGTCCGTGTAGAGCTAGTCAGTCTGTAGATCTAGTTTATGTAGCTCTAGCATGTAAATGTAGACTGTGTATCTGTAGTTTGTGCAGCTATAGTTTGTGTCCGTGTGTTCGGTTGAGGTTGAGGTGATCAGATGTGGTTATCCGTTGTCCCATGTGGGGTCGGTGATGCTGAATGCCAGTGACGACAGACTCACAGGGTCCGTCCCTCAGGCCTGGGATAAGCTCGGTACGATAACACGCCAACACTTTTCTAAGGCTGTATCGATGGAAGCCCCAGATAACAGGTATACGGTTTGGTGTCTCTCTTTTAATTCTCTGCGGCTGCAAATACATTGGATTCGTCAAGCACTTTACAGTGTTTTGAATAACTAAGTATCACTCAAATTATAGCTCTTAAATCTTAACTAAAACAACCCAACATTACCTTCTAGCCTCTTAAATCCCGATCAAAGGGATGTTGTAGTCCTGCAGGCTGACCTTAAGGAACATCTCTCCCTGTCCGAGGTGGATGGAAGACTCAGGTATGTAGATATATATTCACATCATTGAAATTGCTGTTAGATATTAATCATGTACTAATTTGGAAATTGTTTTTTTGATTTAGATGGGAAACTGTTATTATTGAATAATCCATATAAACTTTCCGAGATTTAAATCTAAGACTGAATTGGCTGAATTGAAAAACTAAACTTGGTGATATCAACCTCTGCAGAACTAACCAATCCGAATAGCGCTGAGTAGTCACGCCCCTTTGGTTCACTGGCTGGTTGATTCCAGCTAATGTGTTGGGAATTTTGGGTTAATCACCCAAAACTTTTAAAGAACTCTCCGTTGCCATATATGTGATGCAAAGGGCATCTAAAATACATTGGGATACACACCAATGTATCTTAAATGCATTTGTAATATTAGGTACATTTAATGTGGCAACAGGAGTTGGTTGTTAATTGTGTATGTATGTGTGTGTGTGTGTGGGTGGGGGTGATCGATGATCTTTTAAAAACGATTGTGATTCTGGAAGTGGGCTGTTGCTTTGACCTGTATATGGACCTGTGTTTCTCTGAAAAGATGTTAAAATACCAGCCATTATTACATGCTTTAACAATAGGTGGCTATAGCACAAAGCTAGTTGGACTCATTTATGGTAGCCTTGGACATGTTCATAGACTCTGTGTTAGAGGATTGCAAATTGCTGGACTCAATAAGAAGAACTCTAAGCAAATAGCCAAGTACTGCTCTGTGTCAGCAATCATAGGCAGTCTCCATGCATGGAGAAGGCGCTGTTATCTCTACCCATGATACAACTTGAACTATACATGTATCTCTACTGATTCACTTGGTTGTGGTTACCTGCAAAGTGTTTGTGTTGTTTTGGACATAAATAGGCTCTTTATTAATATCTGGATGCTATGGTGTTGTAGTATTGGTCATTCCAAATAAATGTATCAAATGTGTGGGGGTGTATCAGTGTGTCGGGGTGGACGGGCCAGCCGCTGGGTCTGTTCCGGGAGGGAGACCAGTTCCTAGCTCTGAACGACCTGCTCACCTGCAGCATGGTGGAGTTTCATGCCTACCTCAGCAGATCCCTAAAAAAACAGGTATTTGGAACATGTGGGCATGTAGCGACTACCGATTTGATTCCAACCATCGTATGGTGTTCATGCACCACATGTCATTTCCGTACTTATTCCTTAACCAATGTTTGAGTTGGAAAAAACTTCAATCTCAATATTGATTAATTGTTGGAGAATTTAGCACACACATGAACACATGATTTTGATGATCAATTAATTTAAATTAGAAGGCACTTTGTTGTTGTAATGCAACTATTACGCTAACAATAAATGTCTGTCTGGCGGTCGGGACAATGTCATTTTTTGTACACAAATTGTAAACATATATTCATACAGGTTTTTTGCAACCTAAATATGTTATGAAGCACAACTAATAAAACATTTTAGTAAAACTAGGCTACCGAATAATACTATTAACTTTGCCTAACATGTGTCTCCCTCCCCAGGTCAAAGTGACCATCTTGCGTCACCTGAAAGTCCCCATCCACCGTCGCCACAGTTTACCTCACACTCTGTGAGCTAAACTGTGCAGGTTTAGACTTACAAGAGTTTGTAATTCCGGGTATAATTTTATCATAAAATGGTGGGAAGTTCGCCTTCGACACCCAGTTTGTGACATTGTGAGAATTCAAATGCAAGGGCTTTCATCCACAGAGCATAGGCTCAATCACTATTGTGATACCTCATTCGGTGATGGATAGTGACTTACATTACCTTACATTTATTGAAACGAGATTCGAGATTCTTCGAGATTGCCACTATAAGTCATAATTTACTCTGTAGTCAACTTGATCCATCTACATACACTAAAAAACACTTAATCCTGCTGCACTATATCACTTTTCCACTGCAGCTATTCACTCTGAAAAAGTTCTGAACTAGAACATTTCTCAAGAGTAAAGTGTGCCTCTCCACGAGTCATTCGATCCCGGGAATTTTCTCTCCAAATTACTTTCCTCAGGCTTACTTTTGTTCTCCAGTTAATAATTCATCTCCAATCTGAACATATATTATCTGAGAGTAGAGGTCTAGCCATCACTTTGAAGAATACAAAGCCTTCTGTCTGAAACTCCCAGACGTGTGTGTGACAGCGGTCAGTGGTATTACTATGATGACAGCAACTTGATGTATTCTATAGAGGAGCAGATAGTGTCACACACACACACACACACACTTTATCGTTTAGCAGACTACGCTTTATCCAAAGCGATCCAAACCCCTTACAAGTAAGGCAGAGAAACCTAATAAACGAAGAGGCATGAGTAGCAATGGAATCAGTTGTATTAGTGGAAAACCAGTTGGACTAGATTCAGCCTGTTCTCCAAAATAAAATACAGAATCTGACATCTTTCAATATGACCCCAAATGACTTATCTGAGCGGTCGCTGGAACAGCGCCCCCTATGGACTGGTCGAAGAAACAGAAATATGTCAGTATCAATATCAGCCAAAACGAATTGGATGATATTCGTTTGCACTTTAAGATTAGTTTTGATAACAATTCTTGCAAGAAATGTGCATTTTATTTTCATAATCTTTCTTCAGTGAATGAATAGTTTAGTTGTGTAGTATTCATGTAACAATTCACACTACAGTTGATCTGAAAGGAGAGACATGTTACGTAGTTATGTACCGGATGAGTAATCATAAAGATGTCCAGGTTGATGTCAAATAAAATCGGTTGAATCGCCTCAGAGATTTACTGATTTACTGAAAATACCAACATTTATCACAGGTTTGTTATTTAATGCACCAACCCTGAAAACACGCAGCTTGCATGTTGTTTGATTCAATGTATTGGCATTGTACATTGTACATTGTACATTGTACACATTGCATTGTGATCTGAGCTGTTATGTTATGTTGATGTTATTTTTTGTAACTGATGATGCACTTTCAAAGAAAACATAGATTCACTTGTGAGCAAGGGATGATATTTATTCTTCTTCATTGGAACAGACTGTGCTGAAGTGTTTTTTTGGAGCACAACAGACTTTAACGTTTGCTTTGTTTCCGCCAAAATATCTATTCCAATGGTTAATTTTGTAAATACATTTTGTGTACAAGATTATCATTACAAAAATCATAGCCATAGCAGAGAATGTCTAATAGGAAGACGGGCTCTGGTCATAGTCACTTCAAAATCAAGTCATAGACAGACAGGAAGTGAAGCAAAGAATCCATACATGGGGGCACGGTTTGACTTGGGAGGGAGATAGAGATGTATGGTATTTTTTTATATGAATCAGGGCATTAAGGCCTATTGGAGGGCTGTTCAATTATCTCTTTGGAGGCCCGAGCCCTACAGGAATGGCTGTAATTAGTAAGTGAGATAGGGGACACTTGTGGGTGAGCTAGAGACCAATCAAATGCTCAGTTGAAACACAATTGAATTAAAAGGCATTGCAATCGTTTATTTAAATTCCGTAATAAGAGATAGGGACTTGGAGAATAGCGGGGGGACCCTTGGGGTCATGCACAGCAGAGCTACCCTAACCCTAACCCCAAAAACGGTGGGTTCGCGGGTTGAGACATCGTGAGATGGAGCATTTGCTACGGCTTTGTAAATCACTTTCTGTAGGCCTGGAGCCCTCCATAATGGATAATTGTGCATGTCCTTAAGGCCCTTCGTTGTATTAAAGAGACCCCAGGTCTCTAGCTCACTCCCAAGTGTCTTTGAACCCTAGTAATTACATCACTTCCTGTAGGGCAAGGGCCTTAATGCCAGCTCACATATTAAGTACTTTCTAAGCTTCACATCAATGTCTAAAGTTCAACCCTACAACAATGGTGCTGCTCAGTAAAGGGCCTAACTCAGACACACACAGCACACCTAGGCACACACCCACACATTCTCTCACATACACTCACACATTCCCAGCCTGGCCATGGATTTCTAATAACCTTCATAAAAATAGCCTTTAATTATAATAACCCTAATAATTATCTCTCTCCAGACAAAGGCAGCCTACTTGTTGTTCTATCGTCAACAAGATCCCGCCTTTCCCCCGTCACTAGCCATGCCCCGTCTGCACGCCATAACGCCGTCGATGATCACTTCCTGTTCCAACGCGGGCGTGGAGCAGGGTGACGCCTGTGCAGCCATGGCAAAACCGTGGCAACGGGTGATTCAACCGGGGGAGTGTTTCTTTACATGAATGGGGCTGACGGAGAGAGAGAGAGAGAGAGAGAGAGAGAGAGAGAGAGAGAGAGAGAGAGAGAGAGAGAGAGAGAGAGAGAGAGAGAGAGAGAGAGAGAGAGAGAGAGAGAGAGAGAGAGAGAGAGAGAGAGAGAGATACATATAGATAGAAACTGTCAGACACAGACAACCTGACGGTTATCTGGACATTACGAAGGAATGCACTGTGCATATCTTATAGTAGCAGTAGTATAGTATTGATGGTCCAGGTATTTATAAAGGACGAATGAATACCACACTCATAAGGAACACAAAGTCAATAGTTGAACAGGAAAGTGGACGAAAATTCATGAATTAGAGCAACTAAATTAACGTAGTTGCTCTTCGAGGCCCATGAGAATTCTTTCAATGTTAAAATAGGGCATAAGTATTACATAACTGGAGTAGAAAAGTAAAACATATATAAATGTGGCATGCATGAGGCCTACCTGAAGGTCAAAATACAAGTCTGGGATTAACACAATTTAAACAAACTATATATATAAAAAAAAAAAGTATATCTTGATTCAAATTCAAATAATTATCATGAATTCTTCGGGCCTTTTGCTCAAAGAGGCCTCCAGGTAAACTACGGACATTGGGGGATTGAAGGCAGTACCTATGAGCTGAGAGACAAGCGCCCCAGCCACTACACCATCCTGTCCTATAAATATATCATATATCATATCATCATCATTAAAGAATGTCTTTCCAACCTCCGGCTGTGTGTGTGGGGTATACTATTACGATTCTTGGACATTTTAATTCCACCGGAAATGTTATAAATCATTTGAGTGGTCCGTCGTCCGCCTGACTAGATGAACCCTCCAGGTGAGGTGGGTGCTGGTTGAACTGAAGGTGTTTGATTGTGTTAAGGTCAAGGTAGTAAGGTCCCTGGGGGTGTGGGAGCTGGCAAGGCATCATGGGACATAACACCAGGTTATTCTAGGTTCATCGGATTGCCCCAACTGTAGCAAGCTGCCATATATTTTACATTTTTCCTTCTTCCTTCTTCCTGGGTCTTCAGATCCACACCACCAGCAGTAGGCTGTACCTTAATATCTCTTCTTTTAGCTTTCCAGAGATCAAACCTTACTTTCTATATATGGGAAATATCCTTCACATCTTATTTCCTCGGTCTAATGGGCATGTTTGTGTGATATGGTTTATGATACCATATATTTTTCCCTGACCCTTTTCTTTGATATAAACTGTAATCCTTCAACCATATATATATGTATATATATGTATATATACATATATATACATATATATATATATATGTGCAAAAATATGTATTTTTGAAAGTCATTTGAACAATTTCTGACATAATTGCAGTGTGAAGATTCCAGAGCCCAACATTTTTTCAAATATATTCGAATTTCAACATTTACATCAAATGTATTTGATCCTATTTTATTTATTATAATAACATATTTGATCCTATTTAGTTTATTTTAATAATGATAGTATTTTGTTTTACCATAGAGTGTAAAAAGACTGCTGGTGAAAAGAGCAAATTTACCTGTAGGCGTCTGTGGCGTCACGTACGTCAGACTTTCCCTCGACGCTGATTGGTTGAGCAGCTCATCCCTAGTTCCCTGCTGTAGCGATATCTACTGTTGATGTGTCACCTCCTCGACCAGCCGGAGAGATCAATATTCAGTTAATTTCAGATCCCCATCCAACAACAATGGCTCTGGCGCATTCGGTGGGTGAATAATAATAACGCGGTATATCTGCTAGCATGCTACATGATCCACCAGACTGTTGCTAACGATAGCAGCCAATAGAGCTAGCTAATGCTACGGCTAGCCATATCCTCTGTTGCCCTGTACTGTTTGTTAAGCGACTTGCTTTAACGTGTATGGTGTTGAACGTATTGCTGCTATTCATGTCCTTAGTAGTGTATCAGTCAGCCTTTCTAAGTTATGTTCAGCAGTGGTTGATTACATGTCAAAGGACAAGCTAAAGCAAACAAGTGTTGCTAGTCCTGTCAAGCCAGTGCAGCTGGATTAACCGAGCTCACCTAAAAAGCTTGAAGTGTAAATCATTACGTTTATCTTTCGTTCCTGACAGCTGTCTTATCGTCATGTAATGGGGTCCCCCCAGCACTGACCATTTCAAAACGCCTCTGTGAAGAAACAACCATGCACTTTGTGGGTTAGTTTAGCCGGTGGCTTGATTTGTACCCTGATGTTAGTGCCGTGTGTGGTCGTGGTGTTGTGTTGTGTTGATTGTCATTATAATGACAGCACAGGTACTGTGGGTCTTTTTATTGACCGATCTACGGTTTATCTCCCCCCACATATCAACACGCACACGCAGACACACACTTACACACCCACCACACACACCCACAATTCCTGAAATAGCTTAGATTCAAAGGGATTGTGGACTTCGCCACACCTGTGTAATCGTTATCTGAGAAGAATATAATTTACTAGAAAACTACGTTGTGGTCTGTCGATTTTTTGGGGTGTATGCTACAGATCTAGCTGTATCGTTGCTTGGTTTGTCATTGTTTACTTTTGGACCTGAGAATAACTAATCTTAAAGGCACCCAGTGCAACTTTCGAGGCTTAAAAATAAACATTCAATTTCTAGTCTTTTTTACACGTAGTAAGTTTCAATAACTCCATACCATTACATACCGACATTCAAGCAGCAAAGATGAGACGTCGTTGTGTGGTGAGAACTGATAGAAAATCGATAACAACAATGCCGCCATTTTCTTTATTTTTTGTAACCTACAATAAATAAAGCAGGCTTCCAGTCAATGGAAAAATGGCTTCTCCCCACCGGCGATTGTTGTTGTTTACGATTTTCTATCAGTTCTCACCACACAGCGACGTCTCATCTTTGCTCCTTGAATGTCGATATGTAATGGTATGGAGTTATTGAAACTTACGTGTAAAAAAAGACTAGAAATTGAATGTTTATTATTCATTGAATGTTTACATAAAGTTGCACTGGGTGCCTTTAACCTATCAAGGTTTAACATGGGGCCACAGCCACTGAGTGCTCTCTAACAATAACTCGCTTATAGGGGTTCGTTAGGTAAGGGTTACACGTCTTTTGCTGATAGTATTATATTTAGTATTATAACTAGTAACGCTCCCATCCATCCGTCTCTTCATCTGCCAGGCGTGGAGGTGAGCCGGACCATGGACGAGCCGGGTGCTGACGGCGTCATGGACGTACCAAAGGAAGCCCCCCCAGCCGACCTGCTCCACAACATCAACAATAACAACCATGGCAATGACAAAGACGGCGGTGTCGGCGACCCCACACCTTCGGATCCTGAGGAGGAAGAGATCTGTCTGGATAGTGGGGACGAGGCAGAGGGAACCAACACGCCTCTCGCCTGTAACGAGAACAAGGCCGAGCCGGACGTTCAAAAGGATGCTCAGTCTACACCCAGCGAGCCTGCCCCTCCAACCCAGCACTTAAGTCAGGCGCCAGCAGGGGACCAGGAGGGGCGACCCGGGGCCGGTTCTAACAGTGGAGACCATCAACCCTCAACCCGCTCTCTTCCAGACCGGGCTGGGGAACCACTGCCCCCCACAACCGGCCCTTCAGGTGACCTGAAAGAAAGCTCCCCCTCAGTTCTCGAGGGGACCACAGAGGAAGACCTATTGACTTTGGAGGAGGTGAGAGACACTCCTCCTCCTGCTGCTGAGGCTTCTCAGGAGGGGGACACGGCCCCCTCGAACCCGAGTCCTGAAGGTTTAACGGGGTCCTCCCCGGCCTTCGGAGCCACAACGAGCGAGACCGGGGCGCTCCCCTCCTCCGCCCAGCGTCCGCCGGAACCGTCGCCGCCGCCGACCCTCGCGGCCAACGGCGGCATCCCGAACGGCGGCGTCCCGAACGGCCCCTCCACCCCGCCCTCCGTCCCGGCGGGCTCCTCCGTTGCCCCCAGCCCGCAAACCGACTCCCCCGACCCGGCCGCCGTCCGCTCCCACGCCCTGTCCAGCCCCTACGACACGGACTGCAGCCGCAAGCTCCTCGCGGAGATCCAGCGCTCGGTGTCGCAGGAGTCCCTGCTGGACGAGCTGGAGTCGGAGATCCTGGCCTGCCGCCTGCCCGGGACCACCGGCGGCGGGGGGGGGCCCGGAGGAAAGGGGAACCGGCCGGTGAACGGGGCTCCCAAGGAGCAGCAGAGGGAGGAGGAGGAGTGCATGGCGGCCTTTGAGAAGTGTGTGCAGCACAAGTACACGCAGCAGGAGCACGCCATCAAGAGGTAGGTCAGCGCGCTGAACCCCGTCCGCCTACGAAATGGCTTTCTGTTCCATCTGCACTGATGCTGGATAATGGTGTGGTGTATGGCTGGGCCATATGGACCAAAACTCGTATCTCGATATTTTTTGTTTGAATGGCGATATACAATATATTCTAAAGATATTTTGAATAAAACGGGTAAAGTTTGTAGTTTTAACTACACGCCACAAGTATTCACCATCAACCATTTATTTAGGTTTAGTTTTTTTTTTTTTATGCAATGGATAATGTATAGAATGCCAGTCATTATCGGGAAAATAAGCCCCGACAGGGCGAACAGGACACTGATGCGCAGCGGAGGTGTCTTACGATAATGATCGGCGACGTTCTATACATTATCCCGCTTATTACACGCCTACTTGCCTGTGCGAAAAAATAAGTTCATGGTGTGTCTCTTTACAATTTATTTGTAACACCATTCGTAGTGTTCATCAGCAGAGAAATAGTCCGCCAAAGACGTTGACGTCCCTTAGCAACCGAAGACGCTGGGGTTGACAAGTTACCGGACTACTTGCGGAGTGCTACCAAAGACGTCATTAGAGACCAAAAATCCTTTGTTTTTCTTGACCGCGGTCAATTATGCTTAGCAACAGTGAATTATCAAATATAAATTCACCGCCGAAAGTTGTGAAGGGCCCATGCAAGTGAACAGAGCGTTCCACGGCATTGACAGGGAGACGTTCCCTCCAGGGCCCATGCTCTCAGGGGCAACACCTTCAATTTGCCGGCAGTGGGTCTGCTTT